>NC_069127.1:74356144-74645557 GCF_026914265.1 Mya arenaria
TACCATTCGGTATGGATGGGTACGGTAAATATTACCATTCGGTATGGATGGGTACGGTAAATATTACCAATCGGTATGGATGGGTACGGTAAATATTTCCATTCGGTATGGATGGGTACGGTAAATATTACCATTCGGTATGGATGGGTACGGTAAATATTACCATTCGGTATGGATGGGTAGGGTAAATATTACCAATCGGTATGGATGGGTAGGGTAAATATTACCAATCGGTATGGATGGGTACGGTAAATATTACCAATCGGTATGGATGGGTACGGTAAATATTACCAATCGGTATGGATGGGTACGGTAAATATTACCAATCGGTATGGATGGGTAGGGTAAATATTACCATTCGGTATGGATGGGTAGGGTAAATATTACCAATCGTACCAATCGGTATGGATGGGTACGGTAAATATTTCCATTCGGTATGGATGGGTACGGTAAATAGTTCCATTCACTATGGATAGGTACGGTAAATAGTTCCATTCACTATGGATAGGTACGGTAAATAGTTCCATTCACTATGGATGGGTATGGTAAATAGTCAGTCTATGATACCTAGTTTCTTTGAAATCTGAATTGATAGTTTTAATTCAAAGTACACACATCAATAATACATCTAATGATGTTACCTTATAATTATGACTAGGATTAAAAACATGGTTATTTGACCTGTAATGTTTCTGGATGAAACTTGATGGCTATACATGACAGTGATGTCAAAACAAGCCAAATTAACAACAAGCAAATGTGACAAATTACCACAGTCATTTTAATTTTCCACAGATGCATTCCTTAGTAACATTACAGCTCAGACAAACCAAAGTAGTAGCAATATAGAAAAGTGACCTTCGTCTGTGACCTTTGCCTATGACCGACAGTCATGCACCTTACACGAGACGAATTACGGACACTACGGACCATGGACATTACGGACCAGACATTACGGACCAGATTTAGGGACACTACGGACCAGATTTAGGGACATTACGGACCATCTTCGGAATCTTACGGACCATGATTTAAACATTTTTTTTTTTAAATTAATCACTCATTAGTTTATAATTTGTTAATAAATACTTGAATATGAGTGCTCAGTATGACGTTATATCTTCCATAAAACTGAAAAATCCCGTGAAGTTCGAATAGATCTCAATATAAAATCTTGTGAAATTCCAAAAGGTGTTAAAGAACTATGCATTTATAACAATTATGTGAACAATAATGAACGAAATTTGAAAGATCGGCAGTTAAATCAGTTAAAAGCAACAGAAGAAATATTTTCCAAAACAGTTTATTTCCCAAAATAAATCGAGCAGAAGTATTTTCCAAAACAGTTTATTTACCAAAATAAATCGAGCATATATTAAATAAACAATATACATAATTATAGATATAACGTTGATTTTCGGCTCGAGTCGAGCGTTTTGGTGACGCCATCTTGCACTGAAACCAACCATTTGGTCACGTGGATTCCCCGCCTTGACTGAACCTTTCAATTAAAACAGTTGAAACGGAAAACAAACAAATATGACGATTCAAAGTTTATTTCAGAAAGCAATCGATCACATATGAAAACATTAATATTCACATTTACAATTATAGGATAAACACATATTTCGTTCATTATTATTCAAATTATTATAATATTTTATTAAAAATACATTGATGTTTAACATTGGAATTTCCTGGATTTTTCAGTTACATTAAAGATAATTTTAATACTGAGCACTAATATTCAAGTATTTATTAACAAATTTAAGACCAATGAGTGAATAAATTAAAAAAAAATATTTAAAAACATTATAAATGATGGTCCGTAAGTTTCTGAAGATGGTCCGTAATGTACCTAAATCTGGTCCGTAGTGTCCCTAAATCTGGTCCGTAATGTCTGGTCCGTAATGTCCATGGTCCGTAGTGTCCGTGACCCCACGAGACACCCACAAATATGTGGCATTTTGTTACTACGATTTGCCAAATGAGTTTATTTTCACACCCAGATATCGATACATCAGTGACTGTCTTGTAAGATCGTTTTATTAAACAGCACAGTTTAAGTACAATCCATAGAATCCATTTCCTCCATCTAGGACACATTTGCCATCCTATTTTCCCTCCGCAGCTTGTTGATTGTCCTGAAATGTTGAGAGAGAGAGAGAGGGATGAGACAATTACCTCCATAGCACTATTGCATTCCTCATTATGATAACATTTTTCATAATTATCTTATTGACTTCGGCATTTAAGTAGATGTAAGATAAAAAAAAACGTGTTTCCTTGCCACACGTTAGTAACCACTAGCGGGTCCAGGAGGGGTGTGAGGGGGCGAACATGGCGACCCCTAAAGTTGTCTAAATTACTTTTTGTTTCAATATAGGAGAAATAAGTAATAAAATACGCCCAAATTTCACCCTTTTGGACTACAACTTAATAATTTTTCTTGGGGCAGGACCCCCCAACACCATGCCAACACTTTAAACCAAATACAATTTCGATTGCGAGGGAGGGGCACAAGTCGAAAGGTTATGCCATTTAAGTTAAAAATCATCTAACGACAAATCTTGGATCTGCACCTGGAAATTTTCACCAGAAATATTCATTTAAGATTTGATCCTCATGTTTAATTCGGTCATGCAGTACGACCGCTCGGGCGCGATTTTTACGTCGTAATGCTAACATGTAGAAAAAGACTAGGGCAATGGAATATTCATGTTTTTAACAATTCAAAGTATATCAATGTAGTCAAATTCAACCCATTGCAGCACAAATATACACCGCACCTTATATGGCACGAGTATTCACTTACTCTTCCTTCCGTTCAATGAGCTTCTTGTATTCCTCCTCCTTCTTCTTCGTTTCTTTGTCTTTCGCCTCCAGCTTTGTAAACGCTTCATGGCAGGTACTGCAATCAAACCCAAAACGAAATACTAGTTTTCACTATTACAGAGAATGGAGATACTCTTGTTCAGGTCAAGCTTTATTTATTTCACAGTGACAGAATAAAGTTACATTCACTTATACTACTAAGTTAGTCTTGTTGGCACGATACTGCGCGATACTGTGATTTTGTTGTGTGGGGGAAACCGAATACCCTGCGTTAAACTCCACTTGTATTTTAAGACTTGGTGATCAAAAACCAAACACTTTTACGCCCGGGCCAATACTCGAACCCAGAATGCCTTGGTGAGGATCGAGTTCGCTCAACTGACACTCTTTAACTATATATTTGTATGTTCAGTCGTTAAAGGATACACACATCATTGGTATCAGCAAACTTTGACATATTTACTATTTCAGATACTAGTAGTTGAGATTTCCATGTTTGAAAACGAAACTCACTGTCTTAAATCTGCTACCTTGTCTTCTAATCTGTCCTTTTCCCTGTTAATATAAAAGATAAATTAAAGGTAAATATTCTTTATGAAATATTTTATTGACGAGAATGTTGTTGTATTCATCAATTAATTTAATCAAGTAACAAGACCTTAATTACCTTTTCATAGTTTCCAGTTTACTCTTTAAGTCTTCAATTTCAACATCTTTAACAGCTGCAGAAACAACCCCAGAAAATCTGAAACAAAAACATAGCAATAAGATCAACCTGAATAGAAGAAGTGTAGTTCGGCTAAAGTAAAGTTAAGGCTGTTTCAATGTGGCTTTGTCTACTATATTTATTTTAGCTAAATTGTTGGTGGTACCTTTTTCGTATATTTCCTATTGGAAAAAAATCTATTTTCAAGTACATGTATACCACTTGTCTCGCATGTTTTCGATTTTTCTGAAAGAACGTGTAGGCCGTGGCTTGCATGACTTACAGAAAGCTAAAGCCCTGGCAACTCTTAACAAACTTATTTCAGACATATTCTGGTATGCATATATGCTAAAAGAGGATATAAGGGTAAGGAGTTAATTCCAGTCACTATTCGCAACTCAGGTATTTGCATCTGTCTTCGTAAATGAATCATCCCATATATATAGCGTATAAATAGTCATTATACTGGCCTTGTTCTCAGTTCTGCAATCTCTTTTTGTGCCTCCTTTAGCTGTAACTGTACCGCATCACCAGCTGGATCAACCGTTCTACTTTCCCGGCGTAGTTTATTAATTGTCCTATAACGAAATACACATCTAGTACAACCACTAGTTGATCTCTTTTCAATGGTTGCAGAACGCTCGCAGAAAGTTTTCCTTCCTTGTGCACCATAGTTGGTAAGATCTCATAGTGTCAGGTTTGCGGCTAAAGCTTGTGTGTTATATGAACAATACAAAGAAAACTACAAGGTCAAGCCAAGTAGCAAAGTATTTTAACAAGGGCTCCGTTTCGAGGCACAAAGGCCTAACAGACAAATAGAGTTACAAAACCACACGCATCGAAACGTACCTTAATAAGGTTGTTATATTTTTTAAATTGATTCCCAGTAAACCAAGAGGATTAAATGGAGAGAGTAAATTCTATCAAACGAGTATTTGTGTGAGTTTCTAATGAGTTCTGTATGGATACAGTTATGATTAACCGTTATCTGACACCGAAGTCTTGTTCATCGTCCATTGAATGTGATTCTGTTCAAAACATTGTGGACAGGTACTTACTCCTCTTTCCGTTCTATAAGCTGCTTGTAGTCACCTCCTTTATTCTTCAGTTCCTTGTCTTTGTCTTCTAGCTTTGTAAATGCTTCATGACAATTACTGAAATAAAGTTGTTACTGTAAAATATATGTGTACTTAGGGGGACGGAGCCTCTCGCCAGATTTAGAGTACGTTTAAGCCTTCTTCGAGTGACCCCCACCCTCCTACCCCCTCTATCAAGTTTTGCATCGGCAGAAAAAATTGTCACCCAATTGTATTCATAACAATTTCGAAGGTTATTTGACATTTCTATAGTTGAAATCGTAAAAAGTTATTCTGTACTTCAATAAAAAAGAATGTTTTAAAGTTCGAAAACTTAATTTACACCAGTGAATATGATTATCATATGTTGGCAAATCCACTCACATTTTCAATTCGGCTACTTTGCACTCCAATTTGTTTTGTTCTCTGAAATTGTAAGCGTAATATTACAACTAATATGTATATAATGGACATGAACATTTGATATTTCTTAAATATTTTTAATTTCGTTTCCTTTTATGAAATTATAATTAGTGTTTAAGCCATTTTTAAAAAAGGACAGGGTGCTGCAGAAGATGGACATGGTGCTGCAGAAGATGGACAGGGTGCTGCAGAAGATGGACAGGGTGCTGCAGAAGATGGACAGGGTACTGCAGAAGATGGACATGGTGCTGCAGAAGATGGACAGGGTGCTGCAGAAGATGGACAGGGTGCTGCAGAAGATGGACATGGTGCTGCAGAAGATGGACAGGGTGCTGCAGAAGATGGACAGGGTGCTGCAGAAGATGGACAGGATACTGCAGAAGATGGACAGGGTGCTGCAGAAGATGGACAGGGTGCTGCAGAAGATGGACAGGGTGCTGCAGAAGATGGACATGGTGCTGCAGAAGATGGACAGGGTGCTGCAGAAGATGGACAGGGTGCTGCAGAAGATGGACGGGGTGCTGCAGAAGATGGGCAGGGTGCTGCAGATGATGGACAGGGTGCTGCAGAAGGTGGACAGGGTGCTGCAGAAGATGGACAGGGTGCTGCAGAAGATGGACATGGTGCTGCAGAAGATGGACAGGGTGCTGCAGAAGATGGACAGGGTGCTACAGAAGATGGACATGGTGCTGCAGAAGATGGACAGGGTGCTGCAGAAGATGGACAGGGTGCTGCAGAAGATGGACAGGGTGCTGCAGAAGATGGACAGGGTGCTGCAAAAGATGGACATGGTGCTGCAGAAGATGGACATGGTGCAGCAGAAGATGGACATGGTGCTGCAGAAGATGGACAGGGTGCTGCAGAAGATGGACAGGGTGCTGCAGAAGATGGACATGGTGCTGCAGAAGATGGACAGGGTGCTGCAGAAGATGGACAGGGTGCTGCAGAAGAAGATGGACAGGGTGCTGCAGAAGATGGACAGGGTGCTGCAGAAGAAGATGGACAGGGTGCTGCAGAAGATGGACAGGGTGCTGCAGAAGATGGACAGGGTGCTGCAGAAAATGGACAGTGTGCTAAGTGAGAAAAGGGCACATTGTATAAAATTGTTGAGAGCTTGAATATTATGAATTTGACAGCAAATGATAGGGATTGTGTTTTACTGAAATACTATAAGGTTTCAACTGTCAAATATAAGTTTGTTTGTTATTACAATTACATTATCACATTATCAGTTTTTATCAAAATAAAAAGAACATTTTTCCGTCTTAAGCATTAAATTATATGAAGGCAGAAGGGCGCCCATGCTAGTCATCATGAGGGCAGAAGGGTGATACCAAAAAGAATAGGGTGCAGCAGCCTCCCAGAGCTCTAAAAACTAAAATCCTATATAATAATGGTGTACCTTCTGCAGTCCTCTATTCTGCATTTTAATTCATCATTTTCGAGTGTAACTCGTTCGACTTTGATCTCTAACTCGTATCTGTCAAAACAATATTAGCTAAAGCAGTATCAAACACAACTCTTCAAAACTACCAACTTGATGATTATAAATGAACTAGAATAACCTTTAAATACAACCAGTTTTGTCGTTCTTGCGTTTCTGTGCGTCTTTAATTATATTCTATGCAATCTTACTAAAATAGTGCATCGGATTTAAGATTCAAGACATAACTCAAATGTCACTGTGTAGGCAATGCATTGCCGAACTTGTAACTGTACCTTTCTTTGGTTTCAAATCTGTTTCGATTTGCAAGATCTTTATTTTCCTCTGCCTGTTTTCTGAAATATAATTATGTTTGAAGTTGATCGCCAACGTGTTAAAGACTAAGTGTACGTCTCCTTTTAGTGACCCCAAACCAAATCCGAGGTATTTACACAAGGTTGTTTGTTGGTCGTAAAGTATATTGCACTCTAATATCTGTTATCATTGATCATATATCCGGACAAATGAATATCTATATGTAAAAAAAAAACCTGTGCATCCTTTTTCTCTGAGTACAGTCCTAAACGGTTGTTAGCACATACACAATACACTTGAAATTCGGCAACCTATTGTGACACCAGGTCTATAAACAGGGATGCATAGCTAACCTAATATTTCTTAAACTAGGCCTTTAGTTGAAGTAAAATCGGACATTCCGACTATGTAATATTATCAACGAACTAAAAATGAAAACTGACCTCATTTCGTTGAGTTCTTCATTAACAGCGTTTAATTCTGCCAAAGCTTGACTATAGTTTGATCTGAAAATAAGGCAGGCTCATGAGTAAAACGATGAAAGATACGGAACAATCGTACTGCCACATTAGATTCATACACCATGCAAGAGGTGTCAATCAACGGTCAATGGTTAGCAAATGAAAATGTGCCTTACTCTAATTTTGTATTCTCCGCTTTCAATGCAACACCACGTCCATTAAGTTCAGATTTCCACCGCCTGCAATAAAGAAGCTACATGAACAGTTATCGTCTACCCTTTAATAATAAGAAATTCTGTTTAACCGTAGTACACAACCCATAAATACAATTTCCATACGGTCAATTGAAATGTTGCATGATCTATATCTTCTTACTTTATATCCTCTTCAAGCTGTTTGTTTCTTCCTTCCAGAACAGACTTTTCCTCCCTGAAATGAATTTAATAGCTTTATATATCTATCTGTAACGTAAAAGAAAACGGGTAAAATAAAAAATAAAATCATTCTCTAATTTATGATGCTGATGTTATATAGTCAGTCCCATGAGTGAATCCGATGTTGATTTGAACAGATTGTGTTTGTTTATCCTCGCCCTTGTCCAATACAAATAACTAAACCGTACAGCAACGGACATAGACTAATGTACATATATGTTTCAATAGTCATGGTACCTCAGGAGATGCACGTCAGTCTTCAAAGCTTTCATTTCTTCATGTTTTGTTGAACGTTCCATCCTACAAAAAAAAATAACTCTCCTGTACCTAAAATTCACAGCACCCTATCAACAGAACTATAAGACAATTATAACACATGTCCATCAGACGAATTTGCGATTGGACAATTATTAATGAAATGATTAAATTTTAGATATTAGATGGATGAAGACGTTAATTTTATGTAAGCTTCATCACACCAAAGACAACTCAAATTGATGATTAAAAATGTGCTTATCTCCCTTTTGTATATACTTATGGCCAAAAGTCGTGTCCGGTATGGGTTTCATTTGTGCCTTGCAAATCATCAATGCCAATTTTGAACACATTACTGTTCCGGCAGTACTGGCTTAAATTCCAAAATTCTTTTTTCATTGAATGCATATTAATGTCCTCTTTCCATCAATACCAAATATATGAGTGTACGATATAAAACAAAACAGATATTGTAGTTTTTGTAGACCGGACAAGACTTTTGGATATTGTAGTTTTTGTAGACCGGACAAGACTTTTGGCCATTAGTGTACGTTTATGCAGGATAAGTTCAAGGGAGCTAAATAACAGCTGTTTGCAAGCAATTTGTTATTTAGATATGTTATACAAGATTTATTTTGTTTTGTTATTGTGAGATTGCCAATGTGATGTAACCAATTAATATGCTCTTTGGACGTGTTCAATGTGTGTAAGCTGTCATTGGCAGTTCCAAATACTACATTGCGGGCAGCACATATAAAGTACACCAGTATTGGGATTGTCTTCTGCCCTCATTGCAGTAGTAGTGAAGATAACGCTATCTTGGCCAAACCCATGGTTCCCATTACCGTAGCTCCTCCTCCGTGCCTGCCAGTCGCTGTCTCAGCTCTTCTATCTCGTGCGCCTGTTCCTTACATTTACTGCGGAGAGAACCTTGCAGATATTCGCTGTAAATATTACAATCATCTTGTGTATGAATTAAGCCAGATCTTTTAACAGGAATAATGTTGTTTGGTTAAATGATATGATGTAGATCAGAAAAAAAATACGGAAGTCTATTTAGAGCAAAACATATGTAGACACAATTTAAATCCTAACCGAAATATGTCTGTTTAATTATGAATATTACAATTGAGCCTCAATTAAGTAAACCAATATTATTATTGAAGCAGTAAGATGTTTTAACGTTACCTTGATCGCATCTTACTCTGCAAACTTTCTATCTCTTTTTTCATATTCTTTAGTTCTTCACTGCTGTAAATAAAAACATTAAGAATTTAGTACTGCGGAGTTAAATAAAAAAGAAAGAAAGAAAACGTTTGTGTAGTCATGCTCGAGACATGCGGGCTACAGAACTATAAACAACGACACTTGCTTTACGTAATAGAAAGGAGTAATTGTTTACCTATTGTCTACAGGGAGTCCATTTTTGAGTTTGAATATAACCTCCTCTGCTCTGAAACACAAACAATAATTAATGTCATTTAATAACACAAAGGAATACAATATACAAAGAAAACAATTGAACAATTATGGTTGTCTGGTTAGCGCAAAGGTTCGCGCACTCGCTACTCATTAACTCGTCCCGAGTTCGATTCCAAGCCTGGGCGCATTTGGTTTGTGGTCCCCAAGGCGGTCAACTTGGTTTCTTTCGGGAAACTCCCCCCCCCCCCCCCCCAACACAAGACCACTCTTTTGGTTAACATCGTTCCAACGAGAGTGATTAATAAGTTTAATCTAAAACTACAGAGAAAAGCCCAGTAGTGAAATAGTTCATCAAAATCCCCGTTAAGAGGCACATGGTTAGAGCTCACAAGACATTGAACGCGGGACACAAAACGTACATACTACACAGACAGGCCACACATGTACCACATTCGAATTATCAGTAACTGTTGGGGTTACAGCCTTGGAAAGGTCAGTAAAAGAAGAGTTCCCTGGAATACGAGGTCAATGGGGCGTTTAAACTAGTTGATGTGCGCACAACCTCACACTTGTCCCAACATGTGCCTCAAAGCTACACTTTTTATGCCGAGCGATAGGCAAGGGAGAAACTGGTACCAAGTATGATAAGGCTCTTTGGTATACTGCGATCGGGGATTAAACTCGGACCTGTCGCACCCGAAGCGAACGGCAATAATGTAATCGAAATAGCATTGGGTAGTATATTTTTACATAAGTAGGTATACATTAGACGATGATAAGTATTGTTCACTGTAGCTCTCTCCCCATGTTATGAATCTACCGAGCATCAAACTATTAGAAAGATAACTGCAAGCATAAGTTGTGCGTACTTTCTAATGCTCTCGTCAACTATTACTTGTACAGTGTAGTCTTGAACACCTGGACTGCTTGCGAACGCCTGTCTGAAATCAAAATTATCTTAAGACACCTTTTTTGACAAACTTAAGTGGTCACCATTATATTTTGCAGTAAGAAGGCAGTATTTCTCAAGTTTCCAATACATTGATTTCAGTAGATCAGTGGTCAGCCGTATTTTTTTAATAAAGTGTATAGTATCAAGTAATCGAGTATATAGACAAAAGCGTCCAGAAAGTTAAAGCTGATGAAATTTCCTGCAATTTCGGGCTTGTTTTTGTAAACGTTCACACTACACGACGCGTTTCCAATTAAACTTTGGATATATCATTAGTGCCGAATAAAAGCTTACCAACATCACTGGGATATTAATTTTATAGTAAAAAAACTTTAAATTAAAGAATCATCACTTATATCGTAAACAAAATAGAATGCTCACGGATCCAGGTTGTTCCGCAGATATTCTATGTTGGCGTCCCTGGCAACCAGCTGCTTCCGGAGTCCTTCATACTCTTCCTGGGTCGGTCCTTTCAATGCCCGGGGCTTCGAGCTACAACGGATTGAACTGTTATTTTCAAATACAAACTTGATTATAGGCATGCGTCCACCAATCGGTTATACTGACTGGTACTTTTCACATGATATTTCATTTGCGGGCGCATAGCGAGTACGCGGCTGAATACACATGATTCTGACAGAAACAAAAGTTAAAAATAAATCAGCCCAAGTTGCAGTATGCGTTCTTGACTGCATGACCTTAAAACTGTCCATTTTCCACCGCTAATTAAAGCATATCAGAACGCCCAGAATGCACAAGATTGCACCATTTTTTCATTTCTTTTCGAGGGGGGCATGTCCCCGGACACCCCTAGCACAATTATGAATCCACATGAATAGAGGGCTAGCTACGCCCCTGATTTGGTTATAGATAACACGATACTGGTCGTCTGTACCAACAAACGCTGGGCATTGAAACTATTGTTATCAAAAACTATGATTAGCTTAAGATGTTTACAGTGACTGATCTGTTTCGGGTAATAATAATTACATCAAGACTTGCAGTCTTAAATTAAAAGGCAGACTGTTGACTTCGAAATCATGATCAATTATCATGGGTAATAGCCAATTTTAACACCACTTAAACATACAGTAATGTAACCGGTGACAGTTATTAATGTAAGATACTTATACGAAACATTTGTAAACTAATCCTGTTAAGCCCATGAAGAGCATACTATCCGGCATTAAGAAATGAATAAATAGGTTCATCTTTTAAGCAAAATAATGTTCTGTAGCTATTTCATTCAGAAGTATTTGACAGCATAAAAAGAAGAAGAAAAAACATCAACATGGAAATCTTAAATGAGTGTTTACCTCAACAGTTTGTTACAGAAAGTAGCTCGGATGATTTAAAGGCGAATCGATATTTAAAACAAATCTCTCTTATTTAGTCAAGGTTCGTTTTAATCGCATGCGTGTATACAATGTATTATGTAAATGTACGAATTTATACCAAAATAAATATTTCAATATAAACAATAGAGTGGTCTAGTGGTATAGGTGTCCGCCTCTCACACAAGAGGTAGTGGGTTTAATCCCCATCAGGGTGAGAGTGGTCTTGTGGTATAGGTGTCCGCCTCTCACACAAGAGGTAGTGGGTTCACTTCCCATCAGGGTGAGGGTGGTCTTGTGGTATAGGTGTCCGCCTCTCACCCAAGAGGCAGTGGGTTCAATTCCCATCAGGGTGAGAGTGGTCTTGTGATATAGGTGACCGCCTCTCACCCAAGAGGTAGTAGGTTCGATCCCCAACAGATTGAGTATGGTTTTGTGGTAAAGGTGCCCGCCTCTCACACAAGAGATTGTGGGTTCGATCGCCGCCGGGATGAGAGTACTCTAGTGATAACGGTTGATAGGTGTCCGCCTCTCACAAAGGAGGTTGTTGGACAGATCTTAACCAGGTTGAGAGTGGTCTTGTGGTATAGGTGTCCGCGTCGCACCAAGGAGGTTGTGGGTTCGATCGACACCAGGTGTAAATTTTCATAACCTCATAATGGACATAAGTAAACGGACTCGAAAATGATTCCATAAGCTATCAGCTTTGTCACAATCGAGCTAAAAGGAAATCCATTGAAACTAAACAAAACTGTATACAATCTTCAGATTATTTTGTTTACTGTTAACTGCTAACGAACCAGGCGGAATGCTGCTTTAATATGCTAAAGTCACTCTTACCCATTAGTTTTCCCGCTGTCCGGCCTTAGGCTTGGTTTTGGTGGCATGTTACTTTATATCTGCACGGAGAAAAGTTAAAGAATAACTACTTCCCTCGCCGTATTAAATAGTCAATAACATTCATATATAACTATGACACAACATATATTTGTTATTGTTCTTTATATAACATGATTTAATATCAATAAAAGGGATTGTTTTCATATTATCTCATGTATTAATATCTGTTTTTTTTAAAAAACCTGTTTCAAATTGTCAAATGGCATGTCTTATGTGTTCATTTGGAAAATTAGAACATTAATTGCATGCATTCCTTTAAACAGAACATTTATCAGGCCGATTTATAGCACAGTTTTACCGTGAGATACGGGTAAAATTGTACATGTATCTTGAATAATCTTTCGTCTTGAAAGCAAGTTATATATACCTTAATTCCGATTTAAAATCCCCGTTTTTTTGAAATTATACAAATATATACATGTGATTAATTTAACTTCCATGTAGATACATGTAGTTGAGATCAGATAAGTTTGAGTCAGTATAATGCTGTTCAGTTTGCTTAAGTCAATCGATAGTTCAATAGCTATATTTGTTTGATCCGTACAAACTTACTTCTAGTATTACAGTTCCTTCCCTTTAAAGCGTCTACTGAGTTTATATTAACACCAACTATATTTTATTGAATTTAATCATAAACATATATTTACTTCCACCTGCGCGTACCCATATGTCTAACAATCGCCAGCACGCGCATTACCATTTAAGGCACGCGTTTAAAATAACACGTACGCACGGGTAATATATCACGGTAATACATTCTACTCAAACAATATAAAAGATAAATGCTCGGGGGATTTCGTCCATCTAGACATAATATGATAGAGGGGAATTTGCCCTACACTTAAACTATTCCGTATATGTTATAATGCTTGTAATAGTTAGATGAAATGACGTAAAACCTTTATGATTAAGAATGGGCAGAGTGATTAAGATATTACTTAAATACTTCATAAAAAAGGTTCAGAATCTGATGTTAATAATTACAGGGGATGGCCTATTAGATAGAACATATTACAGGCCAATATTTTATATTGATTCTAAAGTATATATATCAACTTCAAATGTTCGCGTGTACCCACGGAGATACCGTACACGTTAAACTATGAGTTAACAGATCGTTCAAATACTATTTTAATATCTAAAGGACTTCAATAATATTTCTTAAACCATGCCTTCAATTATTTAATAGAATGTGTCAAACCCATTGTTTGAGTAACATTTAGAACCCTATTACAGGTTATACGATAAATTGCAATTTATTTACAAATTTAAGTCATGGTGTTCTTCCTCGCACTATAAAGTAACTGCATTCATAAAAAACCTGGCCCTTAAGGAACATGAACTAAAAATGAACGATCTTAATATGTAAAACGAACTCGTACTCAAAAAAGGAAGTTAAAGAGTGAATTGGAACAATTAAATTCAATTGAACCTAAGTTTTATTTATCAATATTGTTAAACTGAAATACTTATAATGTAAATGAACATTAAAAAAATGTTACTTTGTTTGTCATATCAAATAATTTGCCAGTATGCATTTTTTCCGATAAATACTTATAAAATTAAAGATAAATTAATTGAATATCATTTATTGTTTTCTTTTTACAATAAGCTCGGTCATTCTATGTATAATGAAATAAATAAATTAATGCATGGTATTAAATAACAGAGTAAAAAATGTAAAATGATTATCCCCACATTTAGTGTGCGCGAATTAATCAAATATCAGAAGCATGTGCCTTTTATTTGCTATCACATGCGAGTGGGTGTTTTACTACCGAAAGGTAAGCAGGGGGGTACACGTATTCCGAATCTGCAATGCTTTAAGTGAGGTTTTGGAGCTTGGTATGCAAGATGGCGGCGAAACCATGACGAAATAGGATTTTTGGAACCTGTTTTCGCCTGCTAAGTGGTATAAAGTATATATTTCAAAAATATCATGACGCGCATTCGGCTCAACATTTACCATGCCTCACTCGGCTTTTCATCTCATGCGTTTAGGTTACGGAATAAAAAAGTTATTGAAGGAAAACCTTCGGCCAGTCTGTTGTTTACAAATGTGGGAAGCGAGAATTTGATACTTTTTAGGACGTTTGAGTTCCAAAAACACATATTTTTGCAATGGTTTCTGCTTTAACATTTTATTTAAATGTGGTATTTTAATTTCCTGACAGTTCCTTTGCTGTACAAGAACCTACATGGTAATTTTATTTTGGTTTAACCACCTAAATGTGTGCTGAAAATAGTTCAACCACCTTTTGGCATCTGCACTGAAAGACACTTTAATAAATGAAAACAAACTGTGTGACAAATTAAACTTTTGACAAACGTTCCATAATATTATTACAAACTTTCCATTATATTAAACTATCGCGGGTAAGGAACTCACTTGATATCAGATATAATCACTGGCCTCGTGGCCTAATGGATAAGGCGTCTGACTTCGAATCAGAAGATTGCAGGTTCGAGTCCTGCCGGGGTCGAAATATTTTGAATATAGGACAAATTACCCACAACCAAGTTTTGCAAAGATGGACAAACTCCTTGCGCATTTAGTCTATTTTTTGTATGGTTGATGAATTTAGAGCGCAAAAGTACATAGTATACAAGATATACGACCTTTGTGCTAGATAACCGTCGAAAGTGACAAAAAAGGTTAAAAAACGTATGGGGGGATTTCAGCCTCAAACACCTGTAACACTATTTGATTTTGAACTTTATTCGTGATACAATTTACGTTACGTGACAATATAATTTGTTATCTAATCGATACCGATTTTATAGAGCCCGGCTAGCTCAGTCGGTAGAGCATCAGACTTTTACGTTTGAATTAAACTCAGACATCTGAGGGTCGAGGGTTCGAGTCCCTCGTTGGGCGCTTAAACTTTTGGGGTCGTTTTGTGTGTTCCTTTACTTTCCACTAATACTTTCAAGACACACTATACCAATACAGTCATGCGCGCATATTTGCTACCACTTATCCATGCATTTACTGTGCGCGAATTAATTTAATATCAAAAGCGTGTGCCTTTTATTTGCTATCACATGCGAGTGTCGACTGGGTGTTTTACTACCGAAAGTTAAGGAACTCACTTGATATCGGATATCATGAACCGGCCTCGTGGCCTAATGGATAAGGCGTCTGACTTCGAATCAGAAGATTGCAGGTTCGAGTCCTGCCGGGGTCGAAATATTTTGAATATAGGACAAATTACCCACAACCAAATTTTGCAAAGATGGACAAACTCCTTGCGCATTTAGTCTATTTTTTGTATGGTTGATGAATTTAGAGCGTAAAAGAGCATAGTATACAAGATATAAGACCTTTGTGCTAGATAACCGTCGAAAGTGACAAAAAAGGTTATAAAACGTATGGGGGGATTTCAGCCTCAAACCCCTGTAACACTATTTGATTTTGAACTTTATTCGTGATACAATTTACGTTACGTGACAATATAATTTGTTATCTAATCGATACCGATTTTATAGAGCCCGGCTAGCTCAGTCGGTAGAGCATCAGACTTTTACGTTTGAATTAAACTCAGACATCTGAGGGTCGAGGGTTCGAGTCCCTCGTTGGGCGCTTAATCTTTTGGGGTCGTTTTGTGTGTTCCTTTACTTTCCACTAATACTTTCAAGACACACTATACCAATACAGTCATGCGCGCATATTTGCTACCACTTATCTATGCATTTACTGTGCGCGAATTAATTTAATATCAAAAGCGTGTGCCTTTTATTTGCTATCACATGCGAGTGTCGACTGGGTGTTTTACTACCGAAAGTTAAGGAACTCACTTGATATCGGATATCATGAACCGGCCTCGTGGCCTAATGGATAAGGCGTCTGACTTCGAATCAGAAGATTGCAGGTTCGAGTCCTGCCGGGGTCGAAATATTTTGAATATAGGACAAATTACCCACAACCAAATTTTGCAAAGATGGACAAACTCCTTGCGCATTTAGTCTATTTTTTGTATGGTTGATGAATTTAGAGCGTAAAAGAGCATAGTATACAAGATATACGACCTTTGTGCTAGATAACCGTCGAAAGTGACAAAAAAGGTTAAAAAACGTATGGGGGGATTTCAGCCTCAAACACCTGTAACACTATTTGATTTTGAACTTATTTCGTGATACAATTTACGTTACGTGACAATATAATTTGTTATCTAATCGATACCGATTTTATAGAGCCCGGCTAGCTCAGTCGGTAGAGCATCAGACTTTTACGTTTGAATTAAACTCAGACATCTGAGGGTCGAGGGTTCGAGTCCCTCGTTGGGCGCTTAAACTTTTGGGGTCGTTTTGTGTGTTCCTTTACTTTCCACTAATACTTTCAAGACACACTATACCAATACAGTCATGCGCGCATAATTGCTACCACTTATCCATGCATTTACTGTGCGCGAATTAATTTAATATCAAAAGCGTGTGCCTTTTATTTGCTATCACATGCGAGTGTCGACTGGGTGTTTTACTACCGAAAGTTAAGGAACTCACTTGATATCGTATATCATGAACCGGCCTCGTGGCCTAATGGATAAGGCGTCTGACTTCGAATCAGAAGATTGCAGGTTCGAGTCCTGCCGTGGTCGAAATATTTTGAAAATAGGACAAATTACCCACAACCAAGTTTTGCAAAGATGGACAAACTCCTTGCGCATTTAGTCTATTTTTTTATGGTTGATGAATTTAGAGCGTAAAAGTACATAGTATACAAGATATACGACCTTTGTGCTAGATAACCGTCGAAAGTGACAAACAAGGTTAACAAACGTATGGGGGGATTTCAGCCTCAAACACCTGTAACACTATTTGATTTTGAACTTTATTCGTGATACAATTTACGTTACGTGACAATATACTAGTAATTTGTTATCTAATCGATACCGATTTTATAGAGCCCGGCTAGCTCAGTCGGTAGAGCATCAGATTTTTACGTTTGAATTAAACTCAGACATCTGAGGGTCGAGGGTTCGAGGCCCTCGTTGGGCGCTTAATCTTTTGGGGTCGTTTTGTGTGTTCCTTTACTTTCCACTAATACTTTCAAGACACACTATACCAATACAGTCATGCGCGCATATTTGCTACCACTTATCCATGCATTTACTGTGCGCGAATTAATTTAATATCAAAAGCGTGTGCCTTTTATTTGCTATCACATGCGAGTGTCGACTGGGTGTTTTACTACCGAAAGTTAAGGAACTCACTTGATATCGGATATCATGAACCGGCCTCGTGGCCTAATGGATAAGGCGTCTGACTTCGAATCAGAAGATTGCAGGTTCGAGTCCTGCCGGGGTCGAAATATTTTGAATATAGGACAATTTACCCACAACCAAGCTTTGCAAAGATGGACAAACTCCTTGCGCATTTAGTCTATTTTTTTATGGTTGATGAATTTAGAGCGCAAAAGTACATAGTATACAAGATATACGACCTTTGTGCTAGATAACCGTCGAAAGTGACAAAAAAGGTTAAAGAACGTATGGGGGGATTTCAGCCTCAAACACCTGTAACACTATTTGATTTTGAACTTTATTCGTGATACAATTTACGTAACGTGACAATATAATTTGTTATCTAATCGATACCGATTTTATAGAGCCCGGCTAGCTCAGTCGGTAGAGCATCAGACTTTTACGTTTGAATTAAACTCAGACATCTGAGGGTCGAGGGTTCGAGTCCCTCGTTGGGCGCTTAATCTTTTGGGGTCGTTTTGTGTGTTCCTTTACTTTCCACTAATACTTTCAAGACACACTATACCAATACAGTCATGCGCGCATATTTGCTACCACTTATCCATGCATTTACTGTGCGCGAATTAATTTAATATCAAAAGCGTGTGCCTTTTATTTGCTATCACATGCGAGTGTCGACTGGGTGTTTTACTACCGAAAGTTAAGGAACTCACTTGATATCGGATATCATGAACCGGCCTCGTGGCCTAATGGATAAGGCGTCTGACTTCGAATCAGAAGATTGCAGGTTCGAGTCCTGCCGGGGTCGAAATATTTTGAATATAGGACAATTTACCCACAACCAAGCTTTGCAAAGATGGACAAACTCCTTGCGCATTTAGTCTATTTTTTGTATGGTTGATGAATTTAGAGCGCAAAAGTACATAGTATACAAGATATACGACCTTTGTGCTAGATAACCGTCGAAAGTGACAAAAAAGGTTAAAGAACGTATGGGGGGATTTCAGCCTCAAACACCTGTAACACTATTTGATTTTGAACTTTATTCGTGATACAATTTACGTAACGTGACAATATAATTTGTTATCTAATCGATACCGATTTTATAGAGCCCGGCTAGCTCAGTCGGTAGAGCATCAGACTTTTACGTTTGAATTAAACTCAGACATCTGAGGGTCGAGGGTTCGAGTCCCTCGTTGGGCGCTTAATCTTTTGGGGTCGTTTTGTGTGTTCCTTTACTTTCCACTAATACTTTCAAGACACACTATACCAATACAGTCATGCGCGCATATTTGCTACCACTTATCCATGCATTTACTGTGCGCGAATTAATTTAATATCAAAAGCGTGTGCCTTTTATTTGCTATCACATGCGAGTGTCGACTGGGTGTTTTACTACCAAAAGTTAAGTAACTCACTTGATATCGGATATCATGAACCGGCCTCGTGGCCTAATGGATAAGGCGTCTGACTTCGAATCAGAAGATTGCAGGTTCGAGTCCTGCCGGGGTCGAAATATTTTGAATATAGGACAAATGACCCACAAGCAAGTTTTGCAAAGATGGACAAACTCCTTGCGCATTTAGTCTATTTTTTGTATGGTTGATGAATTTAGAGCGTAACAGAGCATAGTATACAAGATATACGACCTTTGTGCTAGATAACCGTCGAAAGTGACAAAAAAGGTTATAAAACGTATGGGGGGATTTCAGCCTCAAACACCTGTAACACTATTTGATTTTGAACTTTATTCGTGATACAATTTACGTTACGTGACAATATAATTTGTTATCTAATCGATACCGATTTTATAGAGCCCGGCTAGCTCAGTCGGTAGAGCATCAGACTTTTACGTTTGAATTAAACTCAGACATCTGAGGGTCGAGGGTTCGAGTCCCTCGTTGGGCGCTTAATCTTTTGGGGTCGTTTTGTGTGTTCCTTTACTTTCCACTAATACTTTCAAGACACACTATACCAATACAGTCATGCGCGCATATTTGCTACCACTTATCCATGCATTTACTGTGCGCGAATTAATTTAATATCAAAAGCGTGTGCCTTTTATTTGCTATCACATGCGAGTGTCGACTGGGTGTTTTACTACCGAAAGTTAAGGAACTCACTTGATATCGGATATCATGAACCGGCCTCGTGGCCTAATGGATAAGGCGTCTGACTTCGAATCAGAAGATTGCAGGTTCGAGTCCTGCCGTGATCGAAATATTTTGAAAATAGGACAAATTACCCACAACCAAGTTTTGCAAAGATGGACAAACTCCTTGCGCATTTAGTCTATTTTTTTATGGTTGATGAATTTAGAGCGTAAAAGTACATAGTATACAAGATATACGACCTTTGTGCTAGATAACCGTCGAAAGTGACAAACAAGGTTAACAAACGTATGGGGGGATTTCAGCCTCAAACACCTGTAACACTATTTGATTTTGAACTTTATTCGTGATACAATTTACGTTACGTGACAATATACTAGTAATTTGTTATCTAATCGATACCGATTTTATAGAGCCCGGCTAGCTCAGTCGGTAGAGCATCAGATTTTTACGTTTGAATTAAACTCAGACATCTGAGGGTCGAGGGTTCGAGTCCCTCGTTGGGCGCTCAATCTTTTGGGGTCGTTTTGTGTGTTCCTTTACTTTCCACTAATACTTTCAAGACACACTATACCAATACAGTCATGCGCGCATATTTGCTACCACTTATCCATGCATTTACTGTGCGCGAATTAATTTAATATCAAAAGCGTGTGCCTTTTATTTGCTATCACATGCGAGTGTCGACTGGGTGTTTTACTACCGAAAGTTAAGGAACTCACTTGATATCGGATATCATGAACCGGCCTCGTGGCCTAATGGATAAGGCGTCTGACTTCGAATCAGAAGATTGCAGGTTCGAGTCCTGCCGGGGTCGAAATATTTTGAAAATAGGACAAATTACCCACAACCAAGTTTGCAAAGATGGACAAACTCCTTGCGCATTTAGTCTATTTTTTTATGGTTGATGAATTTAGAGCGCAAAAGTACATAGTATACAAGATATACGACCTTTGTGCTAGATAACCGTCGAAAGTGACAAAAAAGGTTAAAAAACGTATGGGGGGATTTCAGCCTCAAACACCTGTAACACTATTTGATTTTGAACTTTATTCGTGATACAATTTACGTTACGTGACAATATACTAGTAATTTGTTATCTAATCGATACCGATTTTATAGAGCCCGGCTAGCTCAGTCGGTAGAGCATCAGATTTTTACGTTTGAATTAAACTCAGACATCTGAGGGTCGAGGGTTCGAGTCCCTCGTTGGGCGCTCAATCTTTTGGGGTCGTTTTGTGTGTTCCTTTACTTTCCACTAATACTTTCAAGACACACTATACCAATACAGTCATGCGCGCACCCTGCCGGGGTCGAAATATTTTGAATATAGGACAAATGACCCACAACCAAGTTTTGCAAAGATGGACAAACTCCTTGCGCATTTAGTCTATTTTTATTCAAAAGTGACAATATAATTTGTTATCTAATCGATACCGATTTTATAGAGCCCGGCTAGCTCAGTCGGTAGAGCATCAGACTTTTACGTTTGAATTAAACTCAGACATCTGAGGGTCGAGGGTTCGAGTCCCTCGTTGGGCGCTTAATCTTTTGGGGTCGTTTTGTGTGTTCCTTTACTTTCCACTAATACTTTCAAGACACACTATACCAATACAGTCATGCGCGCATATTTGCTACCACTTATCCATGCATTTACTGTGCGCGAATTAATTTAATATCAAAAGCGTGTGCCTTTTATTTGCTATCACATGCGAGTGTCGACTGGGTGTTTTACTACCGAAAGTTAAGGAACTCACTTGATATCGGATATCATGAACCGGCCTCGTGGCCTAATGGATAAGACGTCTGACTTCGAATCAGAAGATTGCAGGTTCGAGTCCTGCCGGGGTCGAAATATTTTGAATATAGGACAAATTACCCACAACCAAGCTTTGCAAAGATGGACAAACTCCTTGCGCATTTAGTTTATTTTTTTATGGTTGATGAATTTAGAGCGCAAAAGTACATAGTATACAAGATATACGACCTTTGTGCTAGATAACCGTCGAAAGTGACAAAAAAGGTTAACAAACGTATGGGGGGATTTCAGCCTCAAACACCTGTAACACTATTTGATTTTGAACTTTATTCGTGATACAATTTACGTTACGTGACAATATAATTTGTTATCTAATCGATACCGATTTTATAGAGCCCGGCTAGCTCAGTCGGTAGAGCATCAGACTTTTACGTTTGAATTAAACTCAGACATCTGAGGGTCGAGGGTTCGAGTCCCTCGTTGGGCGCTCAATCTTTTGGGGTCGTTTTGTGTGTTCCTTTACTTTCCACTAATACTTTCAAGACACACTATACCAATACAGTCATGCGCGCATATTTGCTACCACTTATCCATGCATTTACTGTGCGCGAATTAATTTAATATCAAAAGCGTGTGCCTTTTATTTGCTATCACATGCGAGTGTCGACTGGGTGTTTTACTACCGAAAGTTAAGGAACTCACTTGATATCGGATATCATGAACCGGCCTCGTGGCCTAATGGATAAGGCGTCTGACTTCGAATCAGAAGATTGCAGGTTCGAGTCCTGCCGGGGTCGAAATATTTTGAATATAGGACAAATTACCCACAACCAAGTTTTGCAAAAATGGACAAACTCCTTGCGCATTTAGTCTATTTTTTTATGGTTGATGAATTTAGAGCGCAAAAGTACATAGTATACAAGATATACGACCTTTGTGCTAGATAACCGTCGAAAGTGACAAAAAAAGGTTAAAAAACGTATGGGGGGATTTCAGCCTCAAACACCTGTAACACTATTTGATTTTGAACTTTATTCGTGATACAATTTACGTTACGTGACAATATAATTTGTTATCTAATCGATACCGATTTTATAGAGCCCGGCTAGCTCAGTCGGTAGAGCATCAGACTTTTACGTTTGAATTAAACTCAGACATCTGAGGGTCGAGGGTTCGAGTCCCTCGTTGGGCGCTCAATCTTTTGGGGTCGTTTTGTGTGTTCCTTTACTTTCCACTAATACTTTCAAGACACACTATACCAATACAGTCATGCGCGCATATTTGCTACCACTTATCCATGCATTTACTGTGCGCGAATTAATTTAATATCAAAAGCGTGTGCCTTTTATTTGCTATCACATGCGAGTGTCGACTGGGTGTTTTACTACCGAAAGTTAAGGAACTCACTTGATATCGGATATCATGAACCGGCCTCGTGGCCTAATGGATAAGGCGTCTGACTTCGAATCAGAAGATTGCAGGTTCGAGTCCTGCCGGGGTCGAAATATTTTGAATATAGGACAAATTACCCACAACCAAGTTTTGCAAAGATGGACAAACTCCTTGCGCATTTAGTCTATTTTTTTATGGTTGATGAATTTAGAGCGCAAAAGTACATAGTATACAAGATATACGACCTTTGTGCTAGATAACCGTCGAAAGTGACAAAAAAAGGTTAAAAAACGTATGGGGGGATTTCAGCCTCAAACACCTGTAACACTATTTGATTTTGAACTTTATTCGTGATACAATTTACGTTACGTGACAATATAATTTGTTATCTAATCGATACCGATTTTATAGAGCCCGGCTAGCTCAGTCGGTAGAGCATCAGACTTTTACGTTTGAATTAAACTCAGACATCTGAGGGTCGAGGGTTCGAGTCCCTCGTTGGGCGCTCAATCTTTTGGGGTCGTTTTGTGTGTTCCTTAACTTTCCACTAATACTTTCAAGACACACTATACCAATACAGTCATGCGCGCATATTTGCTACCACTTATCCTTACTAGTTCTGTGCGTTACGTAGTATAGCGCAGAACTTTTGTCTTAACATTTTGGCGCGCAAATATTAGTGCGCGGTTTAATCGGGTGTAAAAGTCAGGTGACCAATGGCTATTGGTCGGCGGTTTAGGCGGGATAATGGTCGTGGCGATTAGTTCTATGCTCGACAGCGATCTGAACGGTCAACTTTTGCTTGAAACACGGCGACGTCCGAAATGTCAGATGTTATGGACAAACGGATTGAACAAAAAATCATGGAAGTGATGAGGACAAACAACCAGGAGTTACTCGGAAGCATCAGCGGGATGATATCTAAGATAAGTGATAAACCCTCGTCTTTACTTGACATTCCTAAATTTAAAAGGAAAAGTAACGAGGAGCAGTACAAGATTAATTCTAGGGTATTAGAGAAAATTGAAACGGCAGGGTCGCACGTCCAGGCGCAAAATTTAACCGCCGCACACGAGGCTATTGTTCAAGGTTAACATAACATCGATATTTTCTTTTTCGATAACAATTTATCTGTGTACATAACACGGATTATAGTGACCACATGCATGGTCATTTATAAGATTGGAAGCATTGCGCATCTTAGTCAATATACACATGTATAAATAATAAGTACTTCATATAAAGCGCATTATAACGCCAATTACGTTGTGTTTTTCTAGCTACTGAATTGCTGAAACACGGCCAGAAACTGGTGTTTTTGGCCGACACGTCCGAGTTGGGTTGGCGTGTTGTTTCGGAGTACGAGGCCAATCCCATTGCAGACGACAGCGATGACGAGAAGCGCATATACAAGGCCGAAGCTCGAGCCAGTAGGAAGGCCAAGTCGGACAAGAAGCGGCCGCGTAAGAACTGGCCGTATCGCCGACCGGAACAGCAGCCGGGATTACAACAGGCGTTGCACATCGCACAGACGAGCAGGCAGCGTCCCGGATTGTGTTTCATGTGTGGGAAATCTGGCCATTGGAAAATGGAGTGCCCGCAGAACACAATCCAGCAGAATAACAAGATAAGTAGTTTTATGAATTGCTTGGTTACTGACGTAAAAGATTCAGGTACGAATCATCCGGAACCTACTCAAGCGGAAGTGGAGAGGCAAGTAAGTCCTTCTATAGACATCAACCCTTTAAAAGAAGATAGGGTGGACTCTAGCATAAATGACGTAACTCCAGTCGGTAGTTTAAAGAAACACCTAAGTAAGTGGTCGGAAACGTCCGACAATCAATACATTTTAGATGTGGTTGCCAATGGTTATAAGTTACCATTTAAGGTGATTCCAGAGAGAATCGAGATGAGAAATAATAAGTCTGCAAGGGCTAATCCCAGTTTTGTAGAGGGAGAAATTGCTTCCCTGGTTAGAAAGGGTGTCGTTTCAGAGGTTAAGGAGAAACCTCATATAGTGAATCCTCTTACAGTAGCGTATAATAGAAATGGTAAGCCTAGACTCGTCTTAGACTGTAGACACATTAATAAATGTTTGCATCTGTTTCGAATGAAATACGAGGACATTAAGGTTGCAGAAACATTATTTGAAAAAGGCACATACATATTCACATTTGATTAAAAAGCGCCTATCACCATATCGATATTTTCCCAGATCATTGTATATATCTCGGATTTTGTTGGGAGGATAAATGGTATGTATATAAATCTTTGCCATTCGGTATTTCCACCGCTGGGTTTATTTTTAGTAAAACTTTAAGGGTGTTGGTCAAATATTGGAGATCTCTAGGTCACAAGATTATTATGTTCCTTGATGACGACATAGGCGGCCACATTCACCGAACAAAAGCAATGTTAGTAAGTTCATTCATTCACCAGTCAGTAAGGGAATTTGTTTTTTTGTTGGCAGAAGACAAATGCAGTTGGTACCCGAAACGCATCGGTAACTGGTTAGGTCACACGCTAGACTATGAATCAAATAGAATTTTCATTTCTTGTGAACGGATAGATAGGCTAGAAATAGCGATAGACTCTATAAAGTTTCAGCTCGCATGCGATAAGCTGGATCTGGTCAGAGTGCGTTTTTAGCAGGTATCGTTGGCCAAATTGTTTCATTACAAAGTGTGCTCGGTAAGATCGTTTGTAGAATGACCAGATATTTGCATCGTTGTTTTGATAGTAGAGCTAGTTGGAATGCTCCAGTCAAGGTAAACGAAAACGCCATAAATGAATTGACGTTTTGGTGGGAAAATGTAAGACGATTAAACATAAAAGGCAAGTCTTTGGTATATGACAAAACCACTGAGTTTAGTCTTTGGTCAGACGCAAGCAGTTTGGGCTACGGCGGATTCGTGATTAGTGAAGTAGTTTCTGGTAAGGGTTCACGGGTAGATTTCTATCATGATGGTAATCGTACCTCAGGTTTACTAGTTGATGTGGTAGTGACGTCATCAGATGACGAAACGGATTGCAGCTCACGCACAGACTGGGTTTGCGATGGTTTGCTCTCGGAAAAGAGGTATTTTCAGAATAATTGCTTAGTTTATTCGAACATAGCCCCAGGAAATGGGCAGGTGCGCTCAGAAAGCGCGAGACCGGTTGAGTCTCAGAGGTATGCTTCCGGAAGTGGGCAGGTGCGCTCAGGTAGCGCGAGATCGGTTGAGTCTCAGAGATATGCTCCCGGAAGTGGGCAGGTGCGCTCAGATAGCGCGAGGCCGGTCGAGTCTCAGAGGTATGCTCCCGGAAGTGAGTATGTTCGCTATGTTAGCGAGAGACGGTTTCCGTCTCAAAGACATGTTCCCATATTCGAGGCTCCCGAATGTGAGTCTAAATGTTTAGATTTATCGCAATTGAATACACACATTAAAGTTCCTGATGTAGCAGAAAATTCAAAAGTACACGGAACTTGGTCTGATGCAGAGAAGGTAAAAAGTTCTACCTGGCGGGAATTGGAAGCTGTACGCCGAATTATGCTTAGTAATCTGCACAATTTTGTGGGTAAAAATGTTCTGGTTTACACAGATAACAAAAATGTAAAGTACATTCTGATTTCAGGAAGCAAAAAAGACGATTTACACGAAATATGTCTTGATATTCATCGTATATGCGATGTTAACCACATAATTTTGTTTGCAGAATGGATTCCGAGGAAGGATAACACAGAAGCAGATCATTTAAGCAGATGCTTAAATTCAGATGATTGGTCAATAAGTGATAATAATTTTAAAATTTTAGACACAAAATGGGGACCATTTACAGTTGATAGATTTGCGTCACATTATAACAATAAATGTGATCGTTTCAATTCAAGGTGGTGGGTACCAGGTACGGAAGCCATAGATTGCTTTACGCAAAGCTGTGTAGGAGAGATGAATTGGATTGTTCCACCGCCGAATCGTATCGTTGAATGTTTAAACAAGATGGTTGCTGAAAAATGCAGAGGAACAGTGGTTGTTCCTAGGTGGATATCGGCTCCATTTTGGCCGTTACTCACTATTGGGAAACATTGTTTTAAAAGTTTTGTAAAAGATGTTTATGAATTTCCCCTTACAGGCGCAGTCTTACAGGGAAAAGGGAAAAACGGGATATTTATGCGCTATCCCTTGAGTTTCAGATTATTGGCGCTAAATTGTGATATGCTTGACGTTTAGAAGAAACGTCATGATTACGGTTTTACAGGTACAGACTGACGTACGCGTATCTAAATCATAAGCGAATACGGAACACGTACATGTTGTATCATGATATATACGTATTGCAGGTATTGGCTTGAGACAAACGCTAAAACGAAAGTTCGAGGAAGCCGGGGCGATTATTGACAATTCTGAACATGTGGTCGTCAGAATGGCAAGCCACCTTTTAGCTGCTAGGGCGGACAACACCGTTTTGAAATATCACCACCAAGCAAAGGGATTTATAGACTTTTGTATAGAGAAAGGATTCGAATATAGACCAGCGCATTCCATTCATATTGCAATGTATTTATCATCATTGATAGACAATAACAAATCTGCCAGTGTTATTTCGGCAGTGTTTTATGCCATGAAGTGGTACCACTCTGTAAATGATTTTACAGATCCAACCGAGAATAATGTAGTAAAATCAATGCTTGAATGTGCAAAGCGTTTAAACTCAAAACCCATTAAGAAAAAAGACGTTGTAAATTCTGAGCATTTGATAAAGCTTTGTGACATGTTTATTGAATCAACGGATGTGATAGTTCTACGGGATCTCGCAATGATTCTTCTCTCTTATGCTGGATTTTTACGTTTTGATGAGCTTAGTGCACTGACTTGTAATGACGTTAAATTTGAAAGTGAACACTTAGTTATTAGCATAAAGAAGAGCAAAACAGACATTTATCGTGGGGGAAAAGAGGTTTTAATTGCAAAGGGTTCGACATCGGCTTGTCCAGTTTTTATGTTGGAGCGTCACATGAAATGTGCCGGGCTAGTAATCGGTTCAGATATGTTTTTATTCAGGCCAGCATGCAGATCAGGCAAAAAATGTTTTTTGTTAAAAAAGAACAAAAATATCAGTTATACCCGCGCTAGAGAATGCATAGTTTCAAAGTTACAATTAGTCGCTCCAACATTAAACTTGGGGACTCATTCTTTAAGAGCAAGTGGAGCTACTGTAGCAGCAAATGCTGACGGAGTTTCAGACCGGTGTTTAAAGAGACACGGTCGATGGAAGACAGATACGGCCAAAGACGGCTATGTTGATGATTGTCTAGAGAAAAAAAATTGTTCATCACAAAACAACTTAAATTATGAATGTTTCACGATTTGAATTTGATTGCCGACTTCACTAACATTTGTAAATTCTATCGCATGTCCTGCCCCGGCAAAGGTGTTTGTTATTTGTAAAAGAAGTGTTCAGACTTACTAGTTCTGTGCGTTACGTAGTATAGCGCAGAACTTTTGTCTTAACATTTTGGCGCGCAAATATTAGTGCGCGGTTTAATCGGGTGTAAAAGTCAGGTGACCAATGGCTATTGGTCGGCGGTTTAGGCGGGATAATGGTCGTGGCGATTAGTTCTATGCTCGACAGCGATCTGAACGGTCAACTTTTCAGGCAATCAGGTTCAAGTTGATGTTGTTTTACAATATTAGATATGATATTGTAAGAAAAATGTACAGATATATGGCAATGTTGTCTTAAAGCATGACACAATAATACTCGCATATTGTATGTGGTATGTTAAGTATATTATTTCGCAAGTCTTAAGATATAGTGGGAACAGTTTTCCAGAGCATTTTACACTCTATTGTTGGGGCGAAGTTTATCTCTGGTTTTTAATCTGACCCATGATATCTTTTCATATAGTTTGTTGTTTAACAGAACGCTTTAATTGTAAGCAAATATTTTGTAGAAAACGATTTGATCAGATGTATATTATTGTAACGATGTTGTACGTACTATACCAGTGAACTGCTCACGCTGTTTCAAGCAATAAATCGCATGTCCTGCCCCGGCAAAGGTGTTTGTTATTTGTAAAAGAAGTGTTCAGACATGCATTTACTGTGCGCGAATTAATTTAATATCAAAAGCGTGTGACTTTTATTTGCTATCACATGCGAGTGTCGACTGGGTGTTTTACTACCGAAAGTTAAGGAACTCACTTGATATCGGATATCATGAACCGGCCTCGTGGCCTAATGGATAAGGCGTCTGACTTTGAATCAGAAGATTGCAGGTTCGAGTCCTGCCGGGGTCGAAATATTTTGAATATAGGACAAATTACCCACAACCAAGTTTTGCAAAGATGGACAAACTCCTTGCGCATTTAGTCTATTTTTTATGGTTGATGAATTTAGAGCGTAAAAGTGCATAGTATACAAGATATAAGACCTTTGTGCTAGATAACCGTCGAAAGTGACAAAAAAAGGTTAAAAAACGTATGGGGGGATTTCAGCCTCAAACACCTGTAACACTATTTGATTTTGAACTTTATTCGTGATACAATTTACATTACATGACAATATAATTTGTTATCTAATCGATACCGCTTTTATAGAGCCCGGCTAGCTCAGTCGGTAGAGCATCAGACTTTTACGTTTGAATTAAACTCAGACATCTGAGGGTCGAGGGTTCGAGTCCCTCGTTGGGCGCTCATTCTTTTGGGGTCGTTTTGTGTGTTCCTTTACTTTCCACTAATACTTTCAAGACACACTATACCAATACAGTCATGCGCGCATATTTGCTACCACTTGTCCATGCATTTACTGTGCGCGAATTAATTTAATATCAAAAGCGTGTGCCTTTTATTTGCTATCACATGCGAGTGTCGACTGGGTGTTTTACTACCGAAAGTTAAGGAACTCACTTGATATCGGATATCATGAACCGGCCTCGTGGCCTAATGGATAAGGCGTCTGACTTCGAATCAGAAGATTGCAGGTTCGAGTCCTGCCGAGGTCGAAATATTTTGAATATAGGACAAATTACCCACAACCAAGTTTTGCAAAGATGGACAAACTCCTTGCGCATTTAGTCTATTTTTTTATGGTTGATGAATTTAGAGCGCAAAAGTACATAGTATACAAGATATACGACCTTTGTGCTAGATAACCGTCGAAAGTGACAAAAAAAGGTTAAAAAACGTATGGGGGGATTTCAGCCTCAAACACCTGTAACACTATTTGATTTTGAACTTTATTCGTGATACAATTTACGTTACGTGACAATATAATTTGTTATCTAATCGATACCGATTTTATAGAGCCCGGCTAGCTCAGTCGGTAGAGCATCAGATTTTTACGTTTGAATTAAACTCAGACATCTGAGGGTCGAGGGTTCGAGTCCCTCGTTGGGCGCTCAATCTTTTGGGGTCGTTTTGTGTGTTCCTTTACTTTCCACTAATACTTTCAAGACACACTATACCAATACAGTCATGCGCGCATATTTGCTACCACTTATCCATGCATTTACTGTGCGCGAATTAATTTAATATCAAAAGCGTGTGCCTTTTATTTGCTATCACATGCGAGTGTCGACTGGGTGTTTTACTACCGAAAGTTAAGGAACTCACTTGATATCGGATATCATGAACCGGCCTCGTGGCCTAATGATTAAGGTGTCTGACTTCGAATCAGAAGATTGCAGGTTCGAGTCCTGCCGGGGTCGAAATATTTTGAAAATAGGACAAATTACCCACAACCAAGTTTTGCAAAGATGGACAAACTCCTTGCGCATTTAGTCTATTTTTTTATGGTTGATGAATTTAGAGCGCAAAAGTACATAGTATACAAGATATACGACCTTTGTGCTAGATAACCGTCGAAAGTGACAAAAAAGGTTAAAAAACGTATGGGGGGATTTCAGCCTCAAACACCTGTAACACTATTTGATTTTGAACTTTATTCGTGATACAATTTACGTTACGTGACAATATACTAGTAATTTGTTATCTAATCGATACCGCTTTTATAGAGCCCGGCTAGCTCAGTCGGTAGAGCATCAGACTTTTACGTTTGAATTAAACTCAGACATCTGAGGGTCGAGTGTTCGAGTCCCTCGTTGGGCGCTCAATCTTTTGGGGTCGTTTTGTGTGTTCCTTTACTTTCCACTAATACTTTCAAGACACACTATACCAATACAGTCATGCGCGCATATTTGCTACCACTTATCCATGCATTTACTGTGCGCGAATTAATTTAATATCAAAAGCGTGTGCCTTTTATTTGCTATCACAAGCGAGTGTCGACTGGGTGTTTTACTACCGAAAGTTAAGGAACTCACTTGATATCGGATATCATGAACCGGCCTCGTGGCCTAATGGATAAGGCGTCTGACTTCGAATCAGAAGATTGCAGGTTCGAGTCCTGCCGGGGTCGAAATATTTTGAATATAGGACAAATGACCCACAACCAAGTTTTGCAAAGATGGACAAACTCCTTGCGCATTTAGTCTATTTTTTTATGGTTGATGAATTTAGAGCGCAAAAGTACATAGTATACAAGATTTACGACCTTTGTGCTAGATAACCGTCGAAAGTGACAAAAAAGGTTTAAAAACGTATGGGGGGGATTTCAGCCTCAAACACCTGTAACACTATTTGATTTTTAACTTTATTGGTGATACAATTTACGTTACATGACAATATAATTTGTTATCTAATCGATACCGCTTTTATAGAGCCCGGCTAGCTCAGTCGGTAGAGCATCAGACTTTTACGTTTGAATTAAACTCAGACATCTGAGGGTCGAGGGTTCGAGTCCCTCGTTGGGCGCTCAGTCTTTTGGGGTCGTTTTGTGTGTTCCTTTACTTTCCACTAATACTTTCAAGACACACTATACCAATACAGTCATGCGCGCATATTTGCTACCACTTATCCATGCATTTACTGTGCGCGAATTAATTTAATATCAAAAGCGTGTGCCTTTTATTTGCTATCACATGCGAGTGTCGACTGGGCGTTTTACTACCGAAAGTTAAGGAACTCACTTGATATCGGATATCATGAACCGGCCTCGTGGCCTAATGGATAAGGCGTCTGACTTCGAATCAGAAGATTGCAGGTTCGAGTCCTGCCGGGGTCGGAATATTTTGAAAATAGGACAAATTACCCACAACCAAGTTTTGCAAAGATGGACAAACTCCTTGCGCATTTAGTCTATTTTTTTATGGTTGATGAATTTAGAGCGCAAAAGTACATAGTATACAAGATATACGACCTTTGTGCTAGATAACCGTCGAAAGTGACAAAAAAGGTTAAAGAACGTATGGGGGGATTTCAGCCTCAAACACCTGTAACACTATTTCATTTTGAACTTTATTCGTGATACAATTTACGTTACGTGACAATATAATTTGTTATCTAATCGATACCGATTTTATAGAGCCCGGCTAGCTCAGTCGGTAGAGCATCAGACTTTTACGTTTGAATTAAACTCAGACATCTGAGGGTCGAGGGTTCGAGTCCCTCGTTGGGCGCTCAATCTTTTGGGGTCGTTTTGTGTGTTCCTTTACTTTCCACTAATACTTTCAAGACACACTATACCAATACAGTCATGCGCGCATATTTGCTACCACTTATCCATGCATTTACTGTGCGCGAATTAATTTAATATCAAAAGCGTGTGCCTTTTATTTGCTATCACATGCAAGTGTCGACTGGGTGTTTTACTACCGAAAGTTAAGGAACTCACTTGATATCGGATATCATGAACCGGCCTCGTGGCCTAATGGATAAGGCGTCTGACTTCGAATCAGAAGATTGCAGGTTCGAGTCCTGTCGGGGTCGAAATATTTTGAATATAGGACAAATTACCCACAACCAAGTTTTGCAAAGATGGACAAACTCCTTGTGCATTTAGTCTATTTTTTTATGGTTGATGAATTTAGAGCGCAAAAGTACATAGTATACAAGATATACGACCTTTTTGCAAGATAACCGTCGAAAGTGACAAAAAAGGTTAAAAAAACGTATGGGGGGATTTCAGCCTCAAACACCTGGAACACTATTTGATTTTGAACTTTATTCGTGATACAATTTACGTTACGTGACAATATAATTTGTTATCTAATCGATACCGATTTTATAGAGCCCGGCTAGCTCAGTCGGTAGAGCATCAGACTTTTACGTTTGAATTAAACTCAGACATCTGAGGGTCGAGGGTTCGAGTCCCTCGTTGGGCGCTCAATCTTTTGGGGTCGTTTTGTGTGTTCCTTTACTTTCCACTAATACTTTCAAGACACACTATACCAATACAGTCATGCGCGCATATTTGCTACCACTTATCCATGCATTTACTGTGTGCGAATTAATTTAATATCAAAAGCGTGTGCCTTTTATTTGCTATCACATGCGAGTGTCGACTGGGTGTTTTACTACCGAAAGTTAAGGAACTCACTTGATATCGGATATCATGAACCGGCCTCGTGGCCTAATGGATAAGGCGTCTGACTTCGAATCAGAAGATTGCAGGTTCGAGTCCTGCCGGGGTCGAAATATTTTGAATATAGGACAAATTACCCACAACCAAGTTTTGCAAAGATGGACAAACTCCTTGCGCATTTAGTCTATTTTTTGTATGGTTGATGAATTTAGAGCGCAAAAGTGCATAGTATACAAGATATAAGACCTTTGTGCTAGATAACCGTCGAAAGTGACAAAAAAGGTTAAAAAACGTATGGGGGGATTTCAGCCTCAAACACCTGTAACACTATTTGATTTTGAACTTTATTCGTGATACAATTTACGTTACGTGACAATATAATTTGTTATCTAATCGATACCGATTTAATAGAGCCCGGCTAGCTCAGTCGGTAGAGCATCAGACTTTTACGTTTGAATTAAACTCAGACATCTGAGGGTCGAGGGTTCGAGTCCCTCGTTGGGCGCTTAATCTTTTGGGGTCGTTTTGTGTGTTCCTTTACTTTCCACTAATACTTTCAAGACACACTATACCAATACAGTCATGCGCGCATATTTGCTACCACTTATCCATGCATTTACTGTGCGCGAATTAATTTAATATCAAAAGCGTGTGCCTTTTATTTGCTATCACATGCGAGTGTCGACTGGGTGTTTTACTACCGAAAGTTAAGGAACTCACTTGATATCGGATATCATGAACCGGCCTCGTGGCCTAATGGATAAGGCGTCTGACTTCGAATCAGAAGATTGCAGGTTCGAGTCCTGCCGGGGTCGAAATATTTTGAATATAGGACAAATTACCCACAACCAAGTTTTGCAAAGATGGACAAACTCCTTGCGCATTTAGTCTATTTTTTGTATGGTTGATGAATTTAGAGCGCAAAAGTGCATAGTATACAAGATATAAGACCTTTGTGCTAGATAACCGTCGAAAGTGACAAAAAAGGTTAAAAAACGTATGGGGGGATTTCAGCCTCAAACACCTGTAACACTATTTGATTTTGAACTTTATTCGTGATACAATTTACGTTACGTGACAATATAATTTGTTATCTAATCGATACCGATTTAATAGAGCCCGGCTAGCTCAGTCGGTAGAGCATCAGACTTTTACGTTTGAATTAAACTCAGACATCTGAGGGTCGAGGGTTCGAGTCCCTCGTTGGGCGCTTAATCTTTTGGGGTCGTTTTGTGTGTTCCTTTACTTTCCACTAATACTTTCAAGACACACTATACCAATACAGTCATGAGCGCATATTTGCTACCACTTATCCATGCATTTACTGTGCGCGAATTAATTTAATATCAAAAGCGTGTGCCTTTTATTTGCTATCACATGCGAGTGTCGACTGGGTGTTTTACTACCGAAAGTTAAGGAACTCACTTGATATCGGATATCATGAACCGGCCTCGTGGCCTAATGGATAAGACTTCGAATCAGAAAATTGCAGGTTCGAGTCCTGCCGGGGTCGAAATATTTTGAATATAGGACAAATTACCCACTACCAAGTTTTGCAAAGATGGACAAACTCCAAAATTAATTCATCTGAGAGCTCGAGGCCCTGGTTTGGACGATTATCTTCTGAGGGATCGGCGAGAATACCTGAAACCTCGAGAAAAAATCGAGCCATGCGGAAATGCTTTGTTTGAGTAAAAAGAAATCCGTCCTTTATATCCAGCTCGAGCCAACGAGAAAGTCGAGCCAAGCAAGTTCGAGCCAACGGGGTTCGACTGTATTTAAACTTAATGGGCCCGTAACGTAAAAATTATCTCTGTCGTTACATCAACAATCCGTTATTCATATACAAGTCACAAACGTCAAAAGTGTTGTTTTTTTAATTTTCAAATTTATGTTGAAGTTTTTTTTTTCTGAGTTTGCTTACGTAGGGCGTATTGAATGGGGGGACTTTTCAAGTTGTTCAATGCGGGTTTTGTTGTGGGTTTGACGTCTTCCTAATATTTTGTGGCATATTTTGTCATCTTAACGATAATTATAACTGAAATCAACAACAAAGGGATGTCCTCAGTTTTAGAAAGTATTCAAATTAAAACAATTAGGAATAAGATATAGCAAAACTTTATGTTTAAACACAAATAAGCAGTGTATTAAACAATTATATAATATTCGAAATACCTTGCACATTTTCTTTAAAACTGCATGAATGAATATAGTTTGATGTTTGTTTCTTTAAATATAATAAGTTATAAAACACCTTCAATAAAAGATGTTATTGAAACTTTAATATTCCTGCTAAAATCAAATTGATATATTTAGAACCAATTTAAGCGTTAATAGTAAAATATAATTCTAGTGAAAATATTTCGATGTCGTTTAAGAAGACCGTAAGAAAAAAAATAAAACGGAAGGTTTTAACAGATTTAAAAAAGTTTTATTCTCCATTAAAATGTTCATCTGACCAATTAACTACATGTCAATTAAGCAATCAATTAACATATAGGCAATTTCCCACATGTCCTGAGAAAACAATAAACACCACTCTTACAGGGGTCAAAAATGGCCCTTTATGACCCCTAATACTCGTTATGGTGTGACAATTAACTTGAGAATTGGTCAGGCCCTTCGAATTCACATCCCGGGTCTTGACAGTTTGTCCGCTGTGTGCGATATGTATATTGGGAGACAATGGCCCCTTAATTGACAATTAACAAGCAAACAATAGCGCACAAATTGGCAGTTGCTACCTTTTTCCTGTGTTAAGGGTATTGGGTCTGAGTAGGAACTCAGAAACCTGTCAACTGTCAGTACTGCGACATGTTTGAGATGTGTATATAAACCCAAGAAATCTCGGACCTTATCAAATCGCTCAAATGGCTGCTTTAGTGGATTATAATATATTATCTAAGTAACGTAAAGTTCTCAGCTGCCGTGCTTTATCGGACTTGTTGTTTCGGGATACAAAGATTATCTAATGGATTTAAAAAAAAGGAAAGAAAAATATTTATACTGGTTTCATTTATTTGTTTGCGTTTGCGGACTCAAACTCGGTTTTAATTGTCTGTATGTACTTGGTTGTGCTGGTCTTAAATTTGTACTAGCACAATCATGTGCTTGCAGGGAATAGGAACATTCGACTAAAGGAAATACAATCTTTTAACATGTGTCACCGTTTTTGCGGGTACTTGTTTGATGCTAGTTGGATTTATAACCAGCACAAGCATGTGCTTGCAGGAAAGTGCCTTAATTCATCTTTAAGGAATGTTGTCTTTAACAGTACCTTCGTTGGTCGGGAAACGTCCTGGTGCGGGGCGAGAGAGTCCCTGCACCAAGTCTTTTCTGACACTAATGTGGATACTATTATCATCTAAATATGGAGATGGGATTTTCAAGACCACGGTTTCAGAAATATTTAAAAAAATAAATGCAAGACCCCCAGTATCATTATGGGCTAGTGTTATCTGTTACTAGCACTTTTTGATGCTGGGAGAGTGGCATTTTATATCTGAAGTATTTATTAAACAAAATACGGACCTGGATTTATTATTAATACGGTGTAGCAGAAAAAGAGAATGCCGGTTTCCCAGTATCATCATGCGTTGGTATTCTCTGCTACTAGCACTTTTTGATGCTGGGACAGGGACATTTTATATCTTCAAAGGACATATAATGGATTTGATTTAAAATATGAGGTCAAGTTTTAACAGAAAAATAAAAATAAAATGTAGGTTTCCCAGTATTATCATGGGCTAGTGTTGTACTGCTACTAGCACTTTTTGATGCTGGGATAGACACATTTTTTTACAAAAATCTCCTCTAAAGAATGCCATGACACCGATTTGGAATTGTCAAAACGAAGTAAAAAATAAAATGCCAATTTCCCGGTATCATCATGGGCTAGTGTATTACTGCTACTAGCACTTTTTGATGCAGGGATATTGGTATTTTAGTACAGCAAGTCTTTCTATACTTCAGATTTCTCCGGACGCGGGGGTTGTCGATTCGAAAATGCCGATTTACCAGTATTATTATGGGCATCTGTTTTTCATCTACTAGCACTTTTTGATGCTGGGATATTGGCATTTTAGAACAGCAATATATAACTGTGTTCACTTTCGTTGCTGGTACCGAGTTGTGCTTGTTCTGGTGTTTAAAACAGCACAATCCAGTGCTTGCAATGAGTATGAACACATGCTCTATTTATCCGAGGATCCCGAATCACCTATGGAGAGCGATGTGTTTAATATCGTACAATGCTCGTACATGAAATGAAATATATTTAAAACTAGGCTATTTAATTAATGAATGACAAAATATGACAAATAATTAAGGAATGTAATTAGTGTGTAACTTGTGGGTACTTGTTTGTGCTGGTATGAAAAAACAACACTAGCACAATCCTGTGCTTGCAAGGATCAACATCACCCACGTCGTTGCCTAGTCAGTAACATTAATGCTGCTATATCTGCAGTTTCTAGTTTGTACTTGGTTGTGCTTGTATGAAATTTATCACTAGCACAATTATGTGCTTGCATGAAACAACAGCGCCATCGTCGAGTACATAAAAAACGTAACACCTATCATGGCTCTGGCTTCTGGTGGGTACTTGGTTGTGCTGGTATGCAATTTACCACTAGCACAAGCATGTGCTTGCACAAAACCACAGCGCCCTCGTCGTTGCTAAGTCTATATAAAAGCATTACTTCTATCATGGCTATGGTAGCTAGTGGGTACTTGGTTGTGCTGGTATGCAATTTACCACTAGCACAAGCATGTGCTTGCACAAAACCACAGCGCCCTCGTCGTTGCTAAGTCTATATAAAAGCATTACTTCTATCATGGCTATGGTAGCTAGTGGGTACTTGGTTGTGCTGGTATGCAATTTACCACTAGCACAAGCATGTGCTTGCACAAAACCACAGCGCCCTCGTCGTTGCTAAGTCTATATAAAAGCATTACTTCTATCATGGCTATGGTAGCTAGTGGGTACTTGGTTGTGCTGGTATGCAATTTACCACTAGCACAAGCATGTGCTTGCACAAAACCACAGCGCCCTCGTCGTTGCGAAGTCTATATAAAAGCCTTACTTCTATCATGGCTGTGGTTGCTAGTGGGTACTTGGTTGTGCTGGTATGAAATTTACCACTAGCACAAGCATGTGCTTGCAAGAAACGACAGCGCCATCGTCGATGCCATCTTTGCTGCGGTTGCTAGTGGGTACTTGGTTGTGCTTGTATATTTGACCACTAGCACAATCATGTGCTTGCATATAACAGCAGCACCGTCGTCGTGCTGTAAAAAGCATTACATCACCATGGCTGAGTTTCCGGCGGGTACTTGGTTATGTTGGTATATATACTAGCCAACTGTGCTTGCACGAAACAATAGCGCTTTCATATTTGCTAATGTAACATGCATTCAAACTTTGCTGGGGTTGCTAGTGGGTACTTGGTTGTGCTGGTATGAATGATCGCTAGCACAATTCTGTGCTTGCAAGAAACAACAGTGCCTTCGTCATATTGCTAACCGTTCATGACGTGAAGCGTTTGTAGCAGCTAGCCAAATAAATATCGGTTCTCCGAAGCTTGGAACACTTTGAATTAAGAATAGATAATCTGACTGGAAATCACCCTGTATTCGGCAGTGCTGGTGTGTCGTACTTGACTAGCACTATCAAGTGCTGGGCTAGAAAAGGTCAAATTCAACCACTGTTAAAAACTTTGTTTGGTCGGTGGGATCTTATATTTGTATCTGTAATTGCTGCGACTGGTAAAATTCTCCACCTACGTTGCCTGGCCCTCCGGCGGCTGCAAACATTTTACATCACAATATGGCTTGCTGATATCACAGTCACATTATAATGTGATTTACTTGCGAATTTCTATGTCGAATAATAAAGGGCAATTAAATTAAATGCCAATTTGAGTTATCTAACTTGGTTAATTTAGTAGGTTGGATGGTTGAGTACCATTGTAAGTATCAATGCAATACAGTAGAGCAATGAGTAGTTGCTGAGATGTGTGCTTACACGCAAAACCTTAACCAGAATTTCTAGGTCTAATAATAAAGGCTTATTATTTGCATTATATTCAAATAATTGTTATCTAACTTCATTAATTTAGTAAGTAAGATAGTTGGCAATACATATCCAAAGTTACAATGCAATAACTGATGTATTTACTGAGATAATGACTTAAAGGTGCTTACATGCAAAACCTTAACCAAGGTGTGATGCCGACGCCAGGGTGAGTAGTTTAGCTCTCCTTATTCTTGGAATAGTTGAGCTAAAATTCGGTCCAGATGATAATAGATAACAGTTTCAATTTTATTCAATAACGGCCAAGGCACGTGTACAACAAAGAATATACATATAGTACATAACAATATAATTTTAAATTACACCCTACATTATGGGTTAAAATGTAATAAATGCTTTCGAAATATGTAAAGAAGCGTGATATCCTCAGTGAAATGAAATATTGCAGAATGCCCCATCAGATTTAATAAGATGTAAGAAAATGAAATTATATTTTGTTGCAATAATATTTTATGTTTTCTTCCGTTCACCAATTTCATGTGTTTGAAATTTAAAAAAAAAGATCATAAAAGGCCAAATCACCTTGCTATTGAGAAATACGTATTACTATATTTTCCCGTGGTCATTTGACCAAACTCAGCAGCATTGCATAATTATGTGACAAAATAGGTAAAACTGTAAAAAATTTAATAAGCTTGCATATGAAATATCACATAAAATTCAAAATATTAATGATAACTGATACATAATTATCATAAAGCATATTTATGAAACAATTGTTGTTTTTGAAGCTGTGTCTTCAAAAACTGAAATATAATCAAGATTGAATTACAAAATCTTTAGTATAGGCATAGGGATGATAATTCTATAACAATATGACCAAGAGATTCTATGGCTGCGCACATGTTAACAAGGTGACAATATCCCCTTTCCATGACAATATCTCCACTTTAATTCAAAACAACAACAACATACAAAATAAAAATGAAAAGAGCAATAATCGTTTAAACAGAAGATATAATACTTATGTAACTATCACATTTTTCGTTGCTTCATGCTGTATGAAAACCATACGGCTAACTTTCAAACCCAAGAAAATTTGCATGATTGCATTCACTAAGTTTATCACAATTAGGAATAAGTAAATTATAATAAATTGAAATAGATTATTTATCCAAATTCTGCAGTTAACTCTTTATTAATGTTTCAACAAAGAGGCTTTTTCAAAATTTGAATAAAGGAGTTCTAATGTAAAATGTTAAGACATTGGATAGATGTATAATGATGGAATGATGTCATACTGGAAATGAAGTGAAAATGTAAAAGATAGCCAAATATGTTGCCAATCACCAGAAGACGGAAATGTCAATAAAGAGTTAACTAAAGGAGATGTACAGATATTTTCCCTGAGTAATAATTAAAGAGAGATCATGAAATGTTGTCTGCAATAAACATCATTTTAAAAATATTTGCACCCTAATTTCACAACTTAATCCAATTCTGTTTTTAAAAACTCTCCATCGCAACCTTCATCAAACACCCAGCAATTCTCTCTCAACATTCCGGAGCTCACTGCAGTAGCAATACAGGTAACCTCTATTTAGTTGGAATCATCCCCGCCACACCTGCCAGGCCCCCGTTTCATCTGTGGGCTCATTCCCATGAGTCCGTCACAGAGTATTGCTTCGCTTAGCTCCTCATTGCCCGAGGAGCAGTTTCCTTTGTGTGTCCCGGGCAGCCAGACAAACTTGCTAACCTCGTCAGAGTTGGCTGGACCACAGTGCTCTAATTCTGCAAAACGTATTTCAGATGTCAATAATGTCAGTCTTCTTAGTATTACGATGGAGGTTGGGCTCCAATAGTTCTAAAAAGATGAATACAAGTAGAGCCATCACATTATGTGATAAGGGCCCAAAAGATAGCATCCTTGACAGACGTATGTTAAAAGACAAGTGGGTGACTATCCAAATAGAATTACGATAAATGGTTGCCTAAAAATAATGAACCTTTTCTCTAATATATTTCATATTCTGTATTGGATATTTCATTTAAATACACCTTTTAATGTAAACGTAAACTTACTTTTTGTGACTTAAACCAGTGTAGATGATCAGAAAATATTGAAATTAGCATATATACTGTATTTCTGGAGACCATTCTGTTTGTTTTTTCAAAAAGGCTAAAAATTCAGGCGGATTTTTTTTTTGCTGGTCTAAGTTGGCAAATTTCAAAAGTAATTATAAATGTAAATACGAAATGTATTCACATATATTTATTGCTATGAAAACCTTAAACTGTAACATTTTTATATATCATATTTTATCATATTCTTACCATACACGGTCATGTCATTCTGTAATGCACTTGCAGAACAAAAAAATTCATAGAAAATTATGTTTTCAAGACAATTTAATTGGTTTACCTTCCTTCCTTAAAAACTCTGCACAGCTATGATGACGTTCAGACAATAAGAGAATGGAATAAATATTATTAATTTCTTCCATTTCCCAAATTGTAATATTTCTTTGCCTTTGATCATTACTACACAATCACTTCTTGTAAAAGTTTCCTTTTGGCATTTATCAAACCTATTATAAACAATTCAATGGAATTTATAAAGTCATTTCTCCTTTGTCTGTTAACATTCAGCAGCACTCACATACTGTGGTGTGACTATGTCATTATTGCCTCTTCATTTTTTTTTATATATATGTGTATTTAGTTTATATCCAGGGGATTTTTATCTCCCACCGGGAGGAAGGGGGACAGTTTGAAATTCATGGGGATTTCCCCCACACCCAACTGGGGGATATGCGGATATGCATGTATGAATTAGCAGTACCTTTGCCTGAGGCTGCCAGTTTCATCTTGACCTCGCTCATCATGTTGTAGCAATCCTTGGAAGCCTTTCTGTGGTCCACCATGGGCTCCGGGTAGTCTACGCCAATAATACAGCCAGCCTTCTCCTGGACCGACCTTGGGGCCTTCCAAGGCTCAAAAAGGTAACGTATGGGCATGTCCTTCAACACTGGCAGGTAACGTCTGTAGGGAAATATGACTAAATTAGGATATTAACTACTAGCAAGTTACATCTAGCAGGAAATGTTATTATCATTAAAATGTTTAATACTACAAATGATTTGGAAGCCATCCAAGGCTCAAAAAGGTAATAAATGGACAAAACCATCACAACGAGCATGTGATGTATGTCGAGGATTTTTATTACCATTATTTTACATGTAAGCTGAAGGCTGACTTATCAGCCATCCATGTCATTTAATTATAATAAAATTTAATTATGAGGATATTTTCATAAAACAAAATGGCCAGGGTTGCTTAAATTATGAAATCTCAGTCTGTCCAATCCTGTCCACCCTGACACTCCCCCCCTATCCCCCCAAACAAACGGCACCATCAATTAACTTTAAGTAAGTTTTCCCGAAGTTAGCTATGTGTTGATATAAACATGTTGTGAAAACAGTAGAAAATTGATCTTAATCATATAATAAAAAAACACACATTTTTATCATACAATTAATAAGATAACCCAGAGCCTTATTTAACTGATGAAATGATGACACATTTTTCCGGCAAAAGAATTAAAAAACAAAGCAAATCCTATCAGAGTGGCAAACATAAAATGAATGAATTGCAGTAGCAGGTGACTGTAAAACTTGCATGACCTGATCAAAACAAGCATTTGAAAACTCACCCACCTGACATAGACGCCATCAGAGTCCATCTTGCGTCCATACCGCACAGGGCAAAAACACTTTGGACACTGGAGAACTTTCTCAAATGCGGAACTAGACATCCACATCCAGTTTCCAGCATTAACTGACCAATCAGCATCAATCAGGTACTTGTCAAACACCTAAATGTACAGAACGCATAAAATATGTTCAAAATGTACATTAAAAACAATAAATTTGTAACAACAAATTGATACGGATAAGCCATCATAAGAAATGGTGGAAAGCTCCCCTGATACTCTATAAGTTTGAACATAAACAAAGCATATTTTGTTTTAAATTCATTTTGTCAGACGTTGTGCAGAATTCTGACAAATTGTTAGGACAGGCCTATTGACAGCTAGGCCATGAAAGCATTTTTGCTAGACTGTGCCATGAACAGCTTGTCTATGGCAGTGGCAAAACCCAGACAGTTTGTCTTCAAAATTTAATTGAGTAAGACGCCTACTCCTCCTAGGAGACCCAGAGCTCCATGCTAGTGAGGATGACTCAAGTGTATGTTATGTGTCAACACTAACGTATGAACAACACAGGAAGTACTACCGGAAATCACTGTGTATAAGACACATTTTTTCCCTAAATATTCCCATAAATAATGCCTGTGTCAGATCTACGGTATAGTATGAGGCTTCGGACAATTTATTTTGATGATTATTTTAGGCTCTTCAGACAAATAAGTGGAAAAAAATATTAGTTTGTTGACTTTAAATTATAATGGGACATAACTCACATGGCCTCAATTGAGTTGTTTTGGCAAAAAATGGTAATAATATTACAGTTTTGTTATTGTATGAGATCATTTATGTAATATTATTCAGTATTAAAATAATAAATAAACATGAATACTGTGAAGTAGCATCATTGTGCACTGTCAATGGTGTGAAAAATGCCCTCTGCCTTTAAAGCAGAGAAACATACCAATAGCACAAACTGTTGCAATGATAGGATTGTTTTTTTCACACTTTTTTGCCACATCATTAATACTTCGCTGAAGGAGTTAACATGTTGAGAATAAACACGTACAAAAAAAGGATTTTGCTTAACAAATCATACCATTCTCAAGAGGTTATCATGGTACACCATGAAAAAACAGTCATTCTAGGTACATTTTAGTGCCTACCTTACTTGTTTCCTACAATGGAGAAAGTCCTTCCATGTACACCACAAGAAAAGCTAGCTGTAATCAAGCAAGAAACATGCTTTGAGCACTACCTATTTAAAATTGCATGGTTTAGAATAACCTTTGCCTTGTTTTGCCTTCGATTCTCCCCAAATTTTAATTGTATTTTTTTGCCTGCGTCATACCTATACTAGTGTCCAGGACACAGTGATTTACAGCATATAACACAGGAAATACTACATAGCACAGAAAAACTCTATAACATATGTAGTACCCACCTTTAGTCCATCCTCCCAAGAGAGTCCGAGATCCCCGCGGGTTAGGAACGTGGATGTCGCGTGACGACACACATGGTGAATCCAGCCCTCGTTTTTCAGCTGCTTCATGATCGCATCAATCCATGGGTAACCTGTCTCTCCCTGGAACAGAATGTGTTTGGTTATTTTTGTTATAGTACCTGGTAACATCTATTAGTAAAAACCATGGATGTCCTTGGTTTGCCTGTTAAAATTGTGGGACATCCTCCATGAAATATAGACACCAAAGATGCTTTCGTCCATTTTGGACCATTCTCATTTGTAAGATAGATTTCCTGCGCAAAAATGAGCCCCAAAAAATCTTTATTAAAGTGTAGTGATCATTGGAATCACACAGAACACATCATTTTCTGATATCAAATGCCAAGAATACTAGTACAAAATATGAAGCACGTTGTTTGCACTTGTGTTCTGTACTCAGAATAATAGTAAAAGGAAATTAAAACGTTTGGGAAGATCGTTGATCATTTAAAATGTGATGGGGTTTTTTCGATTGGGAAACCAAAAAGCCTTGATCGGGAGGCTAAACATAGAAACAATTTTGTATGGCCTCAAAGTGTTAACACAATTACAAAGTCTCAGATTTCTCAACTTGAGGCTTTGACAGTCATGGGGGTGTTGTTGTTTTTTTGAAAGCAAAACCTAAAGCAAACAGCAGACAAGCTAGTAATGTACCTGTTCCCATCTCCTCAGTTTTTCCTTATCCTCATACCAGGGAATGTTCAGGCATATTGGGTTGTTTTCCATCTTGTCGTAGTTCTTGTTGTTCACAGACATCATGTAGAAGTACTCCCGCCACATCAGCTGACCGATCGCAGATACTGTGAATGCCTTCCCTGGGTTTAGCTGATAGATTAAATAATTAAACAGACTTATTACTAAAAAAGGCAGCCTATCTAACTTAACGAAAGTGTGTGGCTGATAAGCAGCTAATTATGCAGGATAAAACATATGTGCTGGTCATGAATTTGCAGTCAACACCAAAAAAAATTCTCATGTTCGACACTAATGGTTGGCATCCAAACTTTTGTGATTTAAACATTTTTTATGTACAAGAGGTGAGCAAAATTTAAATGGACTTATCTTATTTTTGCTCAGGTAACTTAAATAAATATATTCCATGCCAGATATTTAGTCTATTGAATACAGAATGATGAACCAGCATTAAAATATTCACAATTTTAAGAATTTTGGCCAGTTGTGTTCAGGAAAACAAAAAAGTGTGTGATTGTGTACAGATAAAAAAATATTAGCCTTTATAAATGTTTTTTGTTTGTTTTAAATTAGCAGCTATGTGTCCACAAATTCCACAGTTAAAAAAATCGCAAACATATCTAATCTTTAATATTATTTTATCTATACACAAAATCATACACTTTTTTTTGATCATTAGTCTTACTTTTCATGTATCGACCTATATTTTGCACCATTAAATTGACAATGGAATCCTTGCTGAACAACTAGTTACTTTTAATGACAATATAAAATATATGCATTTGTCAATGATTCATAGATCAACTGAAAAATTACCTTCAGATAAGCATCCCTGAGGCCCCAGTATAATTTACGTATGGAGAGACATCCGAACCTCAGATGGGCACTCATACTGAGTGGAGGCCCCGCAATGTTTGGAAATGCCTGGTTCGGCATCACATTACCACAACTGAACGCCTGCAATGGAAAATGTTCTGCCTATTGTAATGTCTTTTCATAATGTGTTACTAATCATTATAGAAAAACATATTGAGCTATTAAATGCACTTTCATCCATGTATTCATCCGAAATAACACTTTAGATATTTAATTTTGTATTTATAAGCTCTGCTAAGAAGATAAATCTCAAAACTGCATTTCACTTAAATGCCTAGTTTAAGCCTTCTATAAGTGACCCCCCCCCCCAAATCTGTGTACAGTACACAACCTCTGTGTATTGATCTTAATCTACTTGCCTTGATCTCTCTTATCAGATCTGCGATCTGAGTATCCTGCTGTGCAGTTTGGTAGGTTTTATTATAAAAATGGACCCTAAATGGCCGTGAGCCAAACGAATACACAGGAAATTGGCCCCTTCTGTGACAGCAGTGCAATTAGCAGAAGATGCACAGCAGAGGATTATCACGCCAAACATTCCTAAAAATAGGCCTTTAAAAACAATATGGGGTCACCAGGCATCAAATATTCACATACATAAGTAGCAGATCCTGTAACCACCACCCCAGTAATGCACGAGTCAGAGATGAACACATGCCTCATTTACACACCATTGTATACACTCACCATCTCCTCAACCTTCATTCTGTACCGGAACAGTTCCAGAGCCTTTGACTCACCACCTGTCCAGATATTAAAGCGCTGATTCTGTTCTTCACTCTCAGCAAACACACCTACAAGAAATAAGTTAGAAAGACAGGCCTTCAGGAAATAATAAAAACAGTCAAGCCTACAGTAAACAAGAGCTGTTGTAGGACAGCACACTCAACTTTATGCTGCTTTGTCTAAGAAATATGTACAATAATGATGTGATATGTGCCTGTCAAAAGCAATAAAAAAAATGAATTAAAACGTAAACAAGAAACGCCACAATGCACAATTATCATCTTTTCAATAATTGACAGAAGTACTTAAGCCTTTGTTGTCAAATTCAGTTTCATCTGTTTTTCTGTTTCTAGCTAAAGAGACTCTGATTTTGACCCTATGGACCCCAAATGCAATTCCATGAAAGTCCCACATAAAATCTTCTTACATACCAAGTCTGCTCACAATTTGTCAACAATAACTTTATGTATTCATTACGAAATTGTTATCTATTTTTAGTAACAGTGACCTTGTCCATATGTCCCAAACACCATCCCATGAAAGGTATCCATAAACTCTTCCTATATACCAAGTTTGGTCACTATATGTCAAACCTTACTAAAATAGATACCATAGGTGTGTTTGACGTTGCCCTCCCGCTGGCACATCCAAATAAGTCATTCTCCCACATCATTCCAATAAGCAGGTCTCACTTGTGAAAACTTGGTTAAAAATATAAAAATTTGCATGTCAAAAAAAAGTTAAAAAAAATACTAAAAAAGGGGTCAATCAAGGGCCATTATTTGTATATAGTGTTAATATGGAGTCATGTTCAATAATTGTTCAATAATTGTAAGATGGTTGTCAATAATTGTGTGAAGTATTAAATGAATAAAGGGTATAGAAGTTATTAATAAAAATCTTAACTTGCTCTAAAACTTTAACCGGACACAATATGCACTAAATCTAAGTTCCTAAGGCAATCAATAAGGGCCATAATTTGTATTTATGATACAGGATGGTCCTGAACTACTGTGTGAAGTGTTAAGTGAATTGAACGAATTTGACCTTGACTTTAGAGGTCAGGACATGGGTCATGCACCCAACACATTGTCTTGGTATGTCGAACACATGTAGTACGTTATTTCAAAATCTGTCCATAAAAGAGAAAATTACAGCACAGACACAACCCCCTATACTCTTTGTCATTATATGCAACATTCCATAGATAACAAACACTAAGTGTGACCTTAACCTTAGAGGTAGGGACACGGGTCTTGCACCCAACACGTCATCTTGGTATGTTAACACATGTAGCAAGTTTTCGTAAAATCTGACCATACAAGAGAGCGTTACAGTCCGGACACAAAAAATTAAGATGGACGCACTGATGGACGGTGCAATTTAAAAAGGTCCACCGTCGGAGACATAATTAAAATCAATTGTATTATACATGTTGTCTTATTACTTACCAAGTGAGGCGGAATCAGGAATGCCGAACAATTTTTCATGGTCGCTTTTAACGTTGAAAGTGACTTTTGATAGGTCAGGGGCATCTACCGGCCTCGGGGGGTCACCTACCGCCGTCGCTACTAGATTGAACAGGGAGTAGGTCAGTGGGGGAGTGCCACCGTTGTTCTTTAAAATTCTGAATAAAAAACATTTTATGATTTCTCAAAGATCAACATTAACATTGTATATACTTTTCATTTCCTTCATCTCAATCAAAAACTTGAGATAGCACTTTTGAAGCTCTAGTCTCCCTGTGTGGTCGAGAGAAATAATCAATGATGAATACCTCCAGTGATGGAGAAAATAAAGATGTCCAGTTCACAGTTTGCAGGAAAAATTGTACTTAATTCCTCATGAAGTCTTCCGCCTTTATGTAAGTGTTTACCTCTAGCATGCTCATACTCAAGTTAACTCTGCTTATAACATGAAATATATTAACATGCTTGTCACCATTTTCACAGTATTTTGAGCCATTTATTGATTTCCATCATGTTTTACAGAAGTATATCTCAAGTTTATGTTTAAATGGTTTTGATCATAGGTCCAGGCGATGTTCTAACTTATCTTATGGTATATTGCATTCTGATATTATTTGTTTCCATCTGCTTGGTTAGTACCCAAAAAAGATGGTATTTTCAACATTATGCTGTTGTGCTCGAAAAAAAGAGTTTAATAACTCATGCAAGAAACATATCTATGGTTATCAGACAACAAGTCAAAATAAACATTTCTATGTGGCAAATTTTTTGCTGAAAAATGAATTCAGAAAATATGAGAAATCAAGTAGAGACTTATATATTTTATATACTTTCTAAGATAGTATTTCTTTCAGATTATAATGAATTTGTACAAAGGAAAAATATAGTCAGTGTATACACAATAAATATATATATATATAATTTATCCATCTTTTAACATCACCAACAGTTCTGTTGTAGTGTCTGAGACACATCATTTACGCATCCATATTTTAAACTATAACCAATTCATAATGAACAATTCGTTTTTGGTCTGAAGAACCTCTCGAAATTTTCATCTTGCAAAAATATTGAGATTTTTGTCCTGAAATGTCACAATGCTGTTGCAAAACCTTGATGTGTGTCCATGACATAGCCGAGCCAACAGTGTCTCTAATTATTTGCACTTCTTTTCATAAACTGTTACTTTGATATTCAAGGTTAGGATGGAGAAGATGGCCACAAAGGCTGATACAAACATAATGCAAAAGTTTAACATTTTTTATGGATATTTCAATGTCAGAAATAGAATATTTAGTCTTATAAAAATATATATCAAGAGATGCAATAAGCGGTTATTCCAGAGTTTTTAATACATGTATAATTAACAAAACTATTTTAAAAGAATGTTCACCATCTTTAATTTATGATAAAAAAAATGTAAATATCATAGACTACAAAAGGCAATTTCTGAAACATCTGAATTGTCAGACAAAAATCTCTTATGATTATGAAAAAGAGAACCTTAGGTAGTTATGTACAAAACAATGGAAGTTTCTGTACTTCAAAGGGCTCAATTTGCAATTTTTTTTAAATGATACCAAAATAATAACCAAAATGTACATAACTGAGTATCAGATACTTCATATTCATAACAAAGATTCAAACTAGGGTAAATGGCAAATGTTTAGTTCTAAAACAGGCTGATATTGAATATAGTAATGAGTAATGGTAGCTTTCACTGTATTTCTTTTACTGGGTAGGAACTTTATCTTTTTGCTTACTCTTCAGGATCCCAGAGTACATGCGAGACCTTCTCGACACATTCAACATTGTACTCCTCACAGAGACGCCGCACCTGAGTGTCCCTCTCGTGCCAGATCGCTTCCACGTCCGCATCAAACGTCAGCTTTGAAACTGACCATTCCTGTTAGTATTGGTAATACAATTCAGCTTTAACTGGCAATTATCAGATTATTCAGTTGTCAGTTGTTGATCAGTGGAAATGGCTAATGTTCAATTGAAGTTTTAAATTAACAAATCGGATATCATCTGTCATTTTTAGCTTGTCCATTTTTGGAAGAAAAAATGTTGAGGTGTTGTCATAGCCGCCAAGGCTATGTCAGAGGTATCATTGATGTGTATTTTTTTAACCTTGTCCATAGCTCAAAACCCATTCAAGAAATTCAAATGAAATTGTTGCATGTTGCTAAAGACAATATGCACAACCTTAGGAAGGCCAGGCCCATAACTCTGACTTTACTAATTTTTAGAGTTATGCCCCTTGTTTTGCCTGAAAAGCTGACCAGCGTTGGTATTCATGTTGTTTTATATATTGGTTACAAAGCAGGCTGGACTAATACTTTATTAATTGACTTTGTAAAGTTCAAGCGAGAATCCAGATTTTTTTAGGTGAAGTTAAATTTCAAGAAGAAAAAGTATTGAGTATTCACCTTGAACAGATTAGATAGTGTTGTTAGCACATTTCCCGTGAAGACGAACAGACGTCCACCCTCATTGCTGAAGTGGTCATCCAGGTCATGCAGGCTCTCCAATAGGAAACGCATCCGGTTATAACCTGCTGTACGAGTGCCTGCAGACATGACAAAGATTCAGTAAACTGGAATCACCAAACGCAATACCATACACATTTGGTTCATGATATCTTAACAAAAGATTCACAGTTAGCTTAAACATTCATTTTTCTTATTGAAGTGGTTATTTGGCTGATTTTATTTAAGGACAATCGATAGGAAAATAAATCAGATCACAACTGCATTCAATAATTACCTACTTTGTTTATCAAAATAAAAATTAATCTTTTATAACTAAACTAATTTATGCACATTATTATAAAAATATGCTTCACATAGACTTTATACCTGCCACTTCACCATCAAAAATGAAGATTGGATACAACTCGCCACAGTCCTCTACTGCATCAAGAAGGGCGGGATTGTCATGAAGACGCAGACCATGCCTGAACCAGTGGATGCAGACTGGTTTGTCACTTACAATGTTTTCATTGACTGGTATGGTAGAAGGTATATCTGTCGAGTCCTGTAACAATGATTTAATATTTATAAAGAGCTCTTGGTCATGTACAGCACAAATGTGTGATATAACATTGATTCTGATTTTAGGTTAATAAATCCAAATCTTTTCATCAATACTTAAGTTAACATGGGATGAAAAGTGTTGACGGTGTGGGGCTTGATACCATGACTGCTGGAACACTAGCAAAGTGCTCTAATCAACTGAGTTAACTGGGTGGCTGGTTCTTACCATCACACACTACACTAATGACACCCTAAACCTTTCAGGCTGTTCCAGACACTCTTGACTTAAAGTAACTCGCTCATGGTTTGTAAAATTGCATTTTTTTTTAATTACGAAATAAAGTGTGGCAAATCATAAGGAGTGTTAAAAAAAAATTACAAAAAGCTGGAACCCTTCAACAAATGTTGATATTTGCTCAAATATTGTCTTTGAAGACCACAATTTTCAATAGCATTAGTAACGCAATTGAAAATTAATTACGGCTGTGGTGTTGCGTGATTGGTTGATTGACATTATCACGTGATGTTATCAATATATCTTTAACAGGTCAACATATCCATTACTTTTGTTAAAGTCCCGCAGGCTGTGTGGTCTCGACGGATGTTTTCTTCTTTATTCTTGACTTGACCGGCGTGGGTTCAAACCCCACTAAAACCAAAATACTTTTTTTATGATATATAACTGTATTTTTTTTCTACAATTTCGATATCATAGAGTAAAATAATGATAAAATAAGTGTTTTCAAATGCATTACCGACAAAAACGGTCCAAAAACATGAGCGAGTCACTTTAAATTAGACAACAGAGTAAACTTGGGAGTAAAAGTGTGTCCCGTGTGGGAATTTAACCCGCAACCGCAACGAAATGAGCAAACAGCTAAACGCTGGTTCTTACCTAGCCAAAAATAAAGTACGTTAAATAACTTTTTTAACATTTGGAGATTCATTATGTTCCCTTAAAAAACAAAACAAAAAGCGTCAATGATGTTACCCACACACAATTGTACAATACACAGCTACGTATAATTCAGACCAAAACAGCTATTTACAGACCAAACATTAGGCTATACCGTGTATACCGGTATGTCGGCCCATGGACCCAGCGACTAACGATTCGCCGCATTTTAATTACAGTACGGTTCGCATCTGTACTGTATCCGAAACGAGTAGGTATTCCGAAATATATGTACATTACCATTTATGTGTGTAAGTCCTGATTCGCACCAATTCTTTCGTAAATTAATTAATCCATATATCAGATGTCCATATTATTACATCGTGCGAATAAATGGTTTTAAATTACGCTGAAGTATGACAAAAAGTTGCGAGTTATTCTGACGTTCTTCTCCATACAACCACACGCACTGTATTGGATTCTATACAGTATGTTCAGTCAATTTGGTCGTGTTGAAGGTTATAAAAGGCCATCCTCGCCACCCAGTGTATTATAACATAAAAATGGGAATTCTTGCCATTGAAATGATTTTTATGGGCTATTATATTTTGCTAGCATTTATTAAGATAACGCAGACTGACTATAAAGATACAGTATACTGGTACAGTACCCTAAGCCTGGCCCCATAAATTAAGACGATTACGATTTGTCATCTTTGGTATTTCAATTATCTGTGCAAATTGAAAGTATTACAATACAACTTTTTAATATGCAACTATGAGTGACTCTTCAGGAATGATCTTGAATGAAGATGCCTATGACTTACTTAAACTTAATAGTTGAACATAGGTTATTAATTGAAGCTCATTTTCATTTCACATATTGGACACAATTATGTTACCAGTTCATAAAAGTTTACGACCAGTCCGATGAACGACCCCAGGACCCCTCTGCTTTCAACTCAGATGCTCCATCAGATGAGCTATTAAACCTTCTCTGGATTGCTCACATTCTCTCTGAGGTGTGCGAATCACCACCGTGCCATAAACTCCCGCGTGCTAGAATTCGTCCAAGAATTCCCAACCCTTGCACAATTTATAACCAATGTGACTCATCCGGCCAACTCTCAGTCCCTAATGCACCAGTCAGTTATACACGCCCCCACCCAGGTCCTTGGAATAGCGGGGACTAGCCCAGCCCGGGAATGAACTGCTGATAAATCCCCCGCCAAATGCCCTCGCACCCAAGCGACCCTAGGTAAGGCCCATTCCACGCTATTTTTGGCGCGAAGACGGACAAAACCACCGCATTCACCCGGGACTGTGGGGCCATCTGGGAGGTAAAAACAAGGCCTATTTCCCGGGGGAGGGGGCGTGGTTACAATTGACTGGTGCATAACACACACTGTGAAAAGCCACTCCCCCACCCCCACCCCCACACACACTTGCAAGTCAGATGCTCAACCAACTGTGTCAATTCAAAGGCCCGGAATTATTTTCCCTACTCTGCATTTTGATATATATTTAACGTCTAATTGTCAATTAATATTTATTATGCAATGCCATTAGCTGGGCATTTTTGTATATATTTTAAGGGGACTGCATTACACATTTGAAATGTTTGCAACTTTTTTTCAAACTACATTGATATCTAGTTATTTTGCGTTATTTTATGAAGAAATACCTAACCGCAACTGGTAGATACACTTTCAAAGATATTTAAAAATCCAGGCCTAATTTGATTTAATATCTGATAGCATTTATTTTAACTTTTGATGATGCTTTTTCATTGAAACAAATATTGTGTTCACATTAAGCTAGTAACGATTTGCGGAAAGAATAATTGATTATTATTCAGACTGCCAATCCTACTTGTATATGGCTTTTCTGAGTATTTGGGCCTCAGGCCATGTGTCTACAGTTGCGACATTTTTTGTCCAAGCCAGTGTTTGTCTGTCTGTCTGTACGAGAGCGTCCGACCGACGGTGTGTATGTCCGTCATCTGTCAATATGTACGTCGGTATGTCTGTTTGTGTGGCGGGTTACTCGCATGTAACAACGAATGCAACATTCTTCCCACAGGTTTATTTTAAAATGTACAATACATAGAATACAAAAATACAAAAGTACAAAACATATGGAATACAAACATGTATGAGGTATCAAGTGTTACTGGTCACACTCCATCATAGTTCAATTCATGCATACATTACACGACTTGTATTGGAAGAAAAGGTACGCTATCCATCATTAAGCTATGCTTTTCCTAGTCCCATTGACTACAATGATATAGTCTGTTGCCAGGTAACCCCATGTGATATTGTTATCATTGGAATAGGATTAGTTTGCTGATTAAGATTATATCAATCTTCTTTTAAGTAAAAGAAGTAGATAAATTCTCAAAGTTATATTAAACACTCAATAATTGCAACTGCATATTGATATATTCAATTAAAAGTCATTTTTTTCTCCTCTGGAATGGAAAAACCTAAAGTTTATAAAATACACATACTATTTGTACATATAATTTTCAACGCACATATTGCTTAAGCGAAACCCTACAAGGCATCCTAATGAAGGATGGAATACCTTCTCTTTGAAGTCTATCAACTATTTATTTCAATTTTGGCACTTGTGCTGTTCTAACATACTTCTTTATTTCTTTTATGAATCAAATCTGGGACCAATAACAACCCTTCTCCCAGATCAGGCCCCAATTTCTCGAAACTTCGTAAGTCCATTATAACAGGACTAAGCTAAACTCACTATTTTTGTTCTTTAATAATTTGCATAATATTAACTTCTTAAAGAGGTTTTATTCTTCGCATAGGAGTTATATTTATGATGATCTAATGAACCATTTTTCATTTATCAAAATTCAATTTCAGTATATATTTTATCTAATTGAAATAAGCTACTTAAGCCTGTCAAACTTAAGAAGTTTCGAGAAATTGGGGCCAGATGATTTATAAAATAATGAAATTGAATGAATTATTTTATTACAAATAATATTTATTTGTTTATTTCTATATGGTACAGAACAAGGGTATATTAATTAAGTTAAGAACCAAATCCAAAATTACATGCAACTTGCAATCAAATTTGAAATGATTTAATATATACATTTATGAATTATGCTACATTGAAAAAAACAACAACAATCAGAATCTATGTTCAAACAACAATTTACAACATAACTTAGATAAATGTACAGCAATACCATGACATGCAGACAATGAGTATTCACAAGGTTACACATATGGGCATACAAATACAGTGATACAGAAAATACATAGGTGTATATCTGCATACACTAATGATAAAAAGTAATAGATGAATTCTCCTCTATGTGTGTGTGTGTAATGATGGTTAACTGGCCCTTAATATGCAAACGTCTCACTCTCGATAACATTGCTTTGTTATAATAATAACAACAGTGAAAATAAAGGCATCATCTGCAAAACTCATCTAAAACACAAAAAACGTACATAGCATACATGAATTTTGTAATTCATTATTGACAAATGTGAGTTCTTTTTAAGTCTAATAGTTTATTTTAACATGGAAAGAGCACGGTATAAGAATACATGGTCTTTTTTCATCAATATTTAATATATTTTCATGTACATGAGAAATTATTTCAAAACACATTATAGTGGGATTTCTTTTTTAAAGAAACATGTAAAAATTAATAAGTTTAAATTTTTCCCACCAGTGCATATTTACTAAAGTGAGCTGCAATTCTGCATGGCATGAATGCATCATGACCATTCCAGATGAATTGTTTTTAGCCTATGGACACATCCGATCATCACAGGCCACTTTTCCCGACATGCAATTGCAGCGCTCACAGGGTCGCGAGGGATTATAGAAATCTTCTCCCTCAGAAAACTGCAAACCCTGGTATGTGCAATCTGAAAATAGAGCAAGGTATAATGATGAGTGTCCAACACACTCACTTTTAACCAGGGTGTCACCGGTGTGAGTCCAGGCCCAGGTGTGTGTGACCAAACCAGACAAGTGAGTTTTCTTCAGGTATTAAAATGATGAAGCGTCCAATCCCAGACATGGCAAGGTATGGTTATGGGTCAGTAAAGGTGTTTAGATGGCCAAGCGTTCAATCCCTGACAGGATGAGGTATGATGATGAAATGGTGTTTAAAAATGCAAAATGTCACCCATGCAATATTAAGATGCTCAATATGTATCAAAATCATACCTAAGCAGACTGGGCAGCACTCCCCGGGCATGTAGGTGGGGTTACTACAGTTTGGGATGGCACACACTCGTCGTAGACACTCAACAGAGCCTGCCTGGCAAACACAATCCTCGCACGCATCAGCCGGACTCGGGAACAGCTCACCCAGCTCAAACCGCATAGAGTTGTACTCACAGACTGTGAATAAGTAAAAGCAAACATTAAGTCAATAAATTCTGTCAGAGTTTTTTTGGCTGGATTTATGACTTGAACCATAGCCACAAACTAGCTATAACTACCTGATATGTACCGTAATACAAATTCACATTCAAACACAAGACAACCAGGTAACATCTGTGTGCTAATCTCATGGCCTGACACTTTTGGGTTATTCATGTTTTTAGTTTGCCAAATAGGGTAAACACTTTTATGCTTATATACATTGTTTTTTAAGAAAATGTTACTAGATCTACATGTAAATTGTCAATTGTTAACAAATGCTTGTCACTGGAAATATTCTCAGAGTTAATAAATAAAGTTACATTAACAACATCATGCTAAAAGAATAACTGTTTTTACAGCTACTTACACTGGCAGGTCTCACAGCATGCTTCCCGGCCCGGGTTTCTACATGTCACAGGAAGGCACTCCTTGCGGGCACAGTCAATCATCCCACCAACACAACTACACTCCTCGCACGCATTCCGGGAGGCGGGCACCACCTGCCCCTGCCCGTACTGGCGCCCAGCATACATGCAGGTCTGGGCCTGACAACGGGGACAGCAGGTGTCCGGGTCAAGAACTGGATCGAGGCAGTTCACTTCTGCACACAGAACACGCTTACGTTCACATGTGATTGAACCATCCTGTAAATGTATTGAATGATGGATTTTCTTTTTACGGCATTTATTGATTCTCAAATCAAATCAATTGCTGGTTTATTTTATGACCGATAAAAAACAGTTGTTTCAACATTGCACGAAAATATACATGTTTTGTCCTCAAGGTACCAATGATATTTTCTTATTGTTTCCTTTTCTGATAAAAATTGGACCAAAATTTGTTCCAGCAGTTTGAAAAGCTTTATTCAATTGCTTTATTATGTTTCCTAGACAATCAAAAACAGTTATCTTAAAGTTATCTAAAATGCTTGATGTCAAAATTCATAGAGAGAACCTCTTGTTTGGCTTACCCTGCATGTGCACTCCTGACAGACGCTGTGTGGGCTCGTGAACACCTCGCCGTTCCTGTACTGCACGCTGTTCAACTCGCACATTGTACAGGATGGACAACAGTTGCCAGGACGGTTGGCCGGATGGGTGCACGTGACAGGGGAACAAGACATCATGGCCATACACCGGATTTGCCCCATCTAAATGGTGAAGATGGGGAAATTATTGACATAATTTATTGCAATTCAATACATGGAATGAATGACATAAATAACCTTAAATTCATTAGAGCTTTTAGGCCTCTGAAATTATCTAATTTCATCAGTTTCATAATTTTTGTATTCATCATAAATATTATGTGTATACCATATATCATCATATTCATCTAAATATTTTGTATAATCATTAGGGATGGCAACGAGTACCCGAGTACTCGAGTACTCGATCGAACGTCCGAGTACTCGAGTACCAAATCACTACTCGAGTACTCGGAAAAAAATCTATAAAATCCACCAAATACACGATTTACAGAAAAAAATATCAGATCTGGTTAGTTGCCAATAGGACAATTCACCGTCCCTTTAATCCCCGCTGTGTACACAATTGACCTCAATCAATTAGTTGACATTTGTTGCGATACTTATTTTAAGTATTTTTGCAATGATTATCACAATTGATTGGTTGATATTTTAAATCAAGAATTATGAATATTAATGAGATAAACAACAATTGCAGAGTACGAAAAACTATCATTTAAAAAATAATAAGTGTAAGTAAACAACAATTGAACTTCGTATTGAATTTTGTTCACTATTTTTATGTATGCTATTAATTTTCGTTCATTGTAATTCTGATTGTTATTCATTTCTGCAGTGCATACTTGTATAAAATGAAACGAATAAGACAAATTAAAAGCCTGAAACAACATTTGTTTTCTTTTTATATCATTTTTTGTTAAAATACGTAATGGAAGTTTACTTTAATGGTGAAAATGACCAATAATACGACCAACGCACAATATACGTCATTAACGATACATGTATTCACAATCTTGTCTTTGCGAACACATATTCAATATTTCCGAGTAATCGAGTACCCGAGTACTCGATCGAACGATCGTCCGAGTACTCGAGTATTAATTTTACTACTTGTTGCCATCCCTAATAATCATGTAATACTTTGTAAATGTGTATTTTAAATTTTCTTAAACTGTTTAATTTAACAATATGAAAAGTTGAATTACATAACACAAGCAGTACCTACCATGCAAGTACAGACTTGACACCTGTCCATGAAGTCGTTGAATGTCTGTCCATCCCTGTACTCGATACCCATCACGTTACATCCCATTGGGCACACTGGACAACACTGGCCCTTTACCAGCACGGCATTATCACAGTTTACCGGCGGGCAACCCATTGTGCTGCACTCAACTGAACCGGCCTGCAAGTACAATCTTGGTGAGGTAGGCATTGACAAAAGGGCTTCAGAGTGAATGCCAACACTTGTCTGGTGCTTTTTCCCATTCAAACAAGATGAATAAGTCAACAATTATTAAAACTAGAGTTACTGGCCTTGATAAAGCTGTGCATACTATCTCTGGCAACATGTGTACCAAGTTTGAGCTGAATATCCTGAACAGCCTTTTAGATAGGGCCAATGTTATTGTTTTTGCACAATGACGCCGACATCAATGAAACCAAGGCTATCACAATATCCTGACTCTTATTATTTATAAAACAGATAAGCTCAACTTGGCTATGAAGGATACAGAGAATGCTTGTCTGTTTTTGCTCAGTCGACAAAGGAACAAAATTCAAGAAATCTTGTAGCCTGAGTGATGGGACTAATGATTTACAAATTCAGACTTACAAAGCATCTGCACACTTTACAGTTGTCATTCCCTGGTGGGACAAACTTCTGGCCGTTACGGAAGCGTTTACGTAGGTATGTGCACCCATTGCAGCTGGGGCAGCACTCAGTGTAGGATCGGAGTGGGTGTGTGCATCGTGACAGGGGGCACTCATTTTCTCGACTGGTGCAGTTCACCTCACCGCCCTTCAATTAATGAAAGGATATAAAGATTAAAACATCCCTTAACAATGGCACAGCAAGTGAACAAATAATACCCCTCTGATTTTATTCCGAGTGAAGAACATATGATTTAAACATTAAAGGATAAAACTCCATAGAATCTGATATTTCAGTTAATTTTGAAGCATAAAGGACTCTTTTACTGCAAGAATTATGCATATAACAATGTCCACATCTATAAATGTGTTAAGTTTGTTCCCCATTGCAAAGGTTTAATTTTTTTGCCCCACATAATCTCTATTTTCAACAAATTATATAAAAAATTTTTTTATGGATTTTAGATTCATTTTTATATTTAAAAATTATTACTGTTTAGCACCACCCCCTTTCCTCCACCCCTGTAATGTCTTCATCGATTTACCTCACAGACACACTGTAGACATGGTTCCCTGAAGGGTGTGAACCTCTCTCCATCCTCGTAGCTCCGCCCCCGGTAGTCACACTGGCGACACACAGGGCAACACTCCCCCGGGACACTGACAGGAGCACGACATGAAACCGCTGGGCACTGCACACGCTCACAGTCAACTTCACCTACATGAATCATTTACATAAAACAACCATTTAAAATAATATGTAACACATTTACATTCAATTTTTTTGAAAATATATTTTTAATAAGTGACTAAGCTAAAAGTTCTTCTGTGTTACATAACTCATTAGCGGAAGATGGTAAGTTCATTTGGTAATATATTTCCGAAGTTCCTAACCTTAAAACGTAAATCAAGAATTGAGACTTAGAATGTCGGACATAAAATAAACATTCATATCAAAATTATAAAAAACAACAACAGTGAAGAACTGAATTATATATTATAAGGAAGAAACTTAAAACAACAAACATTTGAAAATAATGCCAACTACACACAACTTTTGTAGAACCTTTTGAGGTTTCCCTCAAATATTTGTCAATAACCTTGACCTTTAACCTTCAAAATAGGGGTCACCCAGAAACAATACTCATAATTTTTTGAATATGAAAACTCACCGTCCATGCATGTACAGGTGGAACAGTCATCAGAGAACACAACATCACCATGGCGATAGCCACGTCCCTCGTAACTGCAGGCTAAAAATCATAAAAGTAATTATCAGCAAATTGAAAAGGATACTAGAGCCTTATTAATAACTTGTATACAATGTACTAACTTAGTTATTCCCTATATCAGTGAGTTAATAAACAGGTTTTGGGGCTGGTTTCTGTAACGCTGTATCTTATTTAAAGCTGCAACTTATGAATCTGATACCAACATGCAACTGATAAACAAGAGAAAATGTTACTTACTAACACACTGTGCACAACAGGCTCCAGGAGGGGTCTCTGTTACTCTGCACGGCAGACGGGGACATGGCCCCAAGGAACGACATGTCACCTATAAGGTTTCATATTTGTGAAAGAGTTGACTTGTTTTCTTTGAAATTGAAAGCAAACTAATGATAGTTTTCAAACAGATATAGCTGTTACTGTGAATGCTTTATGTATTTTCAAATTCTTTATTGAAAGAAATATGAAATTTTCATGAATATATTTAAACCAAGTACTATTTAGTGGTAGCTTCTTGTAGTCATAGTGTTTGGGTTAATTGTAAACTTTCTTATGCAGTAAATCTGTTAGTTCTCATAAAAATCATGCCAATTAAAGTAATATTATTTATAGATAATGACCTCTCCCCCATTACACATGCACTGCTGGCAGTTGTCCCCAGGGCGAACAAATGTCTGACCATCCCGCACACTCAACCCCAGATATATACAGTCTGAAAGTAAAAGAGAATATGAATTACTTTTATTTTTATCAGTTTTATTGTAACAAGGGAAATATTACCACACAGTTCATTCCTAACTTAAAGCAAAGTCAAATCTATGTGTCTTTTAAAAAATACCTTAACAGAGTACCTGCTTGAGTAGGTAGATCATAACATCTATGTCAAGAAGTAACCCCTTAGTATAGTTAAATAACATCACATTTCCCTCACCAGTACAGTCAGAGCAGCACTGTCCAGGCATTGTGATTCCGTGCTGACACTCCCTAGGGCAACGATCCTGGCGGGTGCAGGAGGGGACCCCCTCGTCACACAAGCACGTCTCACACGGGTCCAGCAATGATGTCCACCTCTCCCCAGTCTCATATTCTCGACCCTCAGCAAAACACGCTGCAAGAAACACACGTTTTACCGCTTACATAATTTTATTACGATGATACTTATACATGTATGCTGATACTAATGCTTAAAACACATACAGAATTAAAAGTTTTGGATTTATTATGATTATAAGTAAAACATGTTTTGATTCTTCTTCAGAGTCAATGAGAAAACACTCTGATAATCAAACCCAGGACAGGAACACTCAAGGTGACCAGTACAAAACTACAGCAATAAACATTTCAAGGCACATCACTGACCTGATTAACTGTGGCGAAAAGTCAAATACCTGTATCATACATTTCCAGCAAATCAATTAGGCAAACAAACTGTTTTATTTAAAACTTTAAAAGCATGAATACTAGTAGTTATTATCCAAAGCTGTTTTTGACCCATCGACAAATGTAAAATATTTAACTTTAAAAACAGTAATTTAAAGGCACTTGCTCATATTTTTGGTCCAAAAGTTAGCTTTCAGAATAATTCATTCAAAAACACTTATTTTATTATTATTTTACTGTATGATATTGAAATTGCAGAAAAAATACAACTTAGTACAAAAAAATATTTTGGTTTTAGTGGGGTGCGAACCCATGCCAAGAATAAATAGAAAACCAACGCCATAACCACTAGGTTACAAGGACTTAAATACAACAGCAAAAGATATTTTGACCTTTTTACAATACATTGATAACATCCCGATAAGTCAATCAACCAATCAGGCAACAATGAATCACTGAAAGCTGTGAGTAACGCATTTGAAAATTGTGGTCTTGAAAAACGATATTTGAGCAAATATGAACATTTGCTGCAGGGTTTCAGCTGTCAGTATCTTAGTTTTAACACCCCTAATGATTTGACACACTTTATTCGTAATAAATGAAGTGCATTTTACAAACCATGAGTCCCTTTAAGAATTTAAAACCTTAATAATATGGTGTTTTTTTAAATGAGGCTTGCTTACTGGGGCACTGTGTGGGGCAGCACTGGCCAGGGAGGGTAATAGGACGTTGACAGGGCAGGTCCATCCGCAGACACGCGACTGGCACACAGCGCACCACTGTATTGTCGCACGTGCAAGTCATACATCGATCCTCTGGAGACTCGAATGACTGACTGTGCTGGTATACCCTACCCAGGTACTGGCATGCTGAATCAGAATATATAATACAGGTGGCTTTTAAAACACAGTAAAATTGCTATTAAAATTAGTAACATGCACACATTCCGATCTATGATTAAACAATATTTCATGTTTCATCATGGAGTTTCACCATTTTCAGCATCCAAGCACGTAAGATACCAAAGCACAGAGAATAAAATGCCAATACTTGTTAGTTTAATTGAGTTTATCAAGGTCTGCCTACCCATATTGGCTGAATAATGGCTTGGCCCTGCCATGATGCCATCACAATTTAAATTGTGTTTAAATGCCACAAGATGGAAGTGACTGCAATTCCCTGTCAAATCCAGATATAAAAAGACTGGATGGTATCAGACTAAGATACAAGAGAGTCAGGTGGGATACCCTAGCTTTTTGAAAAGAAACCGCTTTGTTCTTAAACGTGCTCAGTATAAAGCACCGATACACGGGATAAAACTTCCCAGGTTTTAACTAGTACATGTACTGTTTACACCATTTCCCCAGTACTACACTTTTACCAGCACTAACCATTATCACATCTGGGGCAGCATTCCCCTGGGGGTGTGATGGGGTTAAGACATGTGGAGCGCGGGCAGGGGGTCGGGTCACACCGTACATTTCCGTCCCTACACAGGCACTGAGTACATTGGTCCTGCATGTAGGATTGATCCTCCATTAAGTCACGGCCATCTACCCTACAATCTGTTGTAAAATAAAATGAATGCATTTCTAAAGTCTTGGTCTTATTCAATGTAACAATCAACAATAATGACTCTGACACTATTTGGAAACTAAATAAACTTCAGTTATCTTGATGAATTAGGCTAGTGTTTAATGTATCATTTTGAAATAATACTCCTGGAAAAAAAAAAATTCAATCTTCTTGCGTTTATAAATGAAAAGTTTTTAATTAGTATTCTCCAATATTACAATATGCAAGTAACAGGAGATTGTTTTATCTGCATACCATCACATGTGGCACAGCACTCTCCCGGCGGGACGCGTGGATGGCTGCAGTCGGGCGGGATACACTGGATACGTTCACATTCCACACTTCCAAACTGACAATGGTAGAAAAGTCAACAAATTTAAATTTAATATGTTACAGCCTGTGTCAAATCACCAGGCAAATCCTGTCAAATATTTTGTCAATGTAACAGCATGTCAGAAAATGTGGCATTGCAGTAAATTTGATCCTAGAATACATGTATGTGAAAACACTAAGCTTTATTTAATGATAAACCTATGGCTTGGATAGCAAATAATGAATGACAATTAATTATATTTTTTGATTAAAAACACAAATTAAACATACCACACATGTGCACTGCTGACATGCAGTTTCTCGCCAGGAGTCTCCATTTTGTCGATCCCCGCAGTCGAGGCATGTCGGGCAGCACTCCCCCTCCAGGGTCGTCTGGGAGGAGCATGTGCCCAGGTTGGGACAGTCCACGTGCGCACAGGTCACTGACCCCTCACTGCACGTGCATCGGTTACACATAGCTTCATTCGGGGTGAATGTCTGAGCATCTCGCACAAGGATTCCATCATATTCACAGTCTGAAATAGTAATAATAGATAACAATATTAGTAGCAAAATTATTAAAATACTAATTCAGGGTGCAAACCTGAAATACTATGCATTCTTAACATTCTTTACTGCTGAAATTTTGTTAATGTTTGAGAGAATATAAGGGGTTGAATTGATCAAATGTCCCAGATCATATGGTAGGTTGTATTGATAGTGTAGTGGTTAGTGCACTAGCCTCTCACCATGGTGTCCCAGGTATGCAGCCTTGGAGTTTGAGAGTTTGGTTGGTGGTCACCAAGCCGAACAAGTATTTTTCTCTGAGCACTCATATTTCTTCCACTTCTCAAGACCATACTCATGCAACATAGTGCCAACAAGAGTGACTTAGAATAAATTAAAATAACTTTCTTCACAATTGTTGACAAATGAATAAATTTTGAACTACATTTTGTAAATGGTAGGTTTCTTGGAGTGTTTTACTTGACCTCTTCTAACACAAGAACATAAACTGGAACATTACAGACAGTAGAAAGCAGGCCTACCATTGCACTGGAGACAGCATCTGCCGGGTATTTTGACCGGGTGGCTACAGGTGACAGGAGGACAGCTCGTCTCCACACATGTTACGAGCCCTTCCTGAAAGGTAAACATCAATCATGAACAATTTGTGTGTCTCAACAATTTCAGTAAGGCAAAATTGAATGTCCAACAGTTTCATACACTTCCAGTTTCAATTAAGGTAACCATTTTAGTCACTCTTTTATTGATGTCTATCATTTAAAAAAAAAGTCAGTATTAATATGTTTTTGTTAATTTGCTTACCCAAAAAGTCACCAGCTAATGTGAGTTTTTTTACGAATTACACACTACTTTAACACTCATCTCTAGATACTTATTCCATATAATATACCGGTAGTACAAAAGAAAGATTAGTTTTCTACAATGATAAGCCTTAGATAAGCACATGTCCTAGCTTCATGACTGTATACCTGGCACGAGCAAGTCTCACAGTCTGAGGAGGCCCAGCTTGTTCCCTGGAGCCGCTCCACACCCGCACGATCCACACACCCTGTACATGGGACCAGATTTCCCGTGAGCCCATTGTACCACTCATGCTTACATCCGCCACATCGGTTCACGCGACACACTGCATCGGGGAACCCTGAGATGGGAATGATAGTCAATATAGGTCTATACTGTATAAGATAAAACATTTGAAAAAACCTGGATATGGAATTTATACTTCACCCAGTGTTAAACCTTTTAAGCTCAATGTTTCCATTTAATATATTATGATAGTTTTGCCTCAGTAAATACATACATTTAAGAAAAAAATTATGTTTGGAAGTAACAAGCATTTCATTAAAAATCTGTGATAAAATATTCCTGGTACCCTACTTTTGACTATTTGAAAATGTAATGGTGTCATAAATAGTCTTAACTTTAAGTGTATATTCCATACCTGGACACCTGCGGTCCTGACAGAGCTTCTCACTACATTCCAATGGGGCCACGCCGAATGGACACTCAGTGTAGTAGTATGTCACAAAACACAGGCTAAAACAGTATAAGTGCAATAACGTAATATATTTACTGTTAATTAAACACTTCATCATGGTGGCATCACATCCACAAAAAAAATAAAAAAATTGTTGCTTTATTGAGAAATCAAAACACACAGTGATAAATATTTAAACATGAGCATCGGAAATAAATCTTTACATTTCTATTGGGCTTCAAGCAAACATTGTTTAAAGTAAATCTTGCAATTTTAACTGATTTATAATCTCCCTTATCCACCCACCTCCTGTCAGGTGCAAGAGGCAGCCAGAGCCCTTCACTGGTCACACTGGTTTCCCTCATGGCCGGTACCTTGCCCTGTGCCCGCTCCTGGGCCCGTCCCACAATCCCCTCAATCAGGGGAAGCTGGGAGTCACGCCGCAACCAGTTAACAGTGTACCTGGAAGAAAACAAATGTTAAGGAGCTTTAACTGTGTGATAATTGGTCTCCTTCCTTAAAACTTTAGTTCAAACAATATGCATTAGAGTAGAAGTCTGCAAGACATATAAGAGGTTTGTTTTCACTATATCTAAACTCCAAACCCTTGGTTTACTTTCAGTAAGGCAAAGCCGTTTTCATTATATGTTTATTTTCTATGCATATACATGTGGAATTCGCTAAACACAAATAATTTTTATTTCTTAGCAAATTTTAACTGATTAGTTCATGGAAAATGGCTTTATATGGTGATTTACTTTGAGATTGTTTATGAAATCATGAAAATCTTAGACTTACCTCCATTCGGGCAGATTCTGGAGTGCAGGACAGATCCTTGTGATTATACGGATAGTTTTATCATCCACGTTATCCACTTCCAGTTCGGCCCAACGCTTGATCAGGATCAACATCGGCCCCAGGAAGTAGCGATTACAGTTGTTTCCATCATAGCCTCTTGTATTAAATCCATAAATGTCATACCTCGAACGATTCTGTCCATATCGGTCAAGGCCATACCTATTGAAGCCATAGCTATCAAAAGTTGTCGGTGGTTTATATGCAAGAAGTGTCCCATTTCTGTGAAAACCAAAGGGAGTCACACCAGAGCGATCAAATCCATATCTATCATAGCCAAATTTGTCATAGCCATTGGAATCATAGCCATCAATGTTGTAGTCATCTTCAGAAAACCCAAACTTATCAAGACCCATTGAGTCATAACCATTTCTCCTGTAACCTTGCCTGTCAAATCCATACACATTATAAATACCCCTAGAGTCCTGATCACCATTTCTGTTCACTCCGTACACATTATAGCCCTCAATATCGTATCCTTCACGATCAAACCCATGCCTGTCATACCCCATAGAGTTGTACCCAAGGTTTGGCTGGGTAATTTCACAGGCACCACCCTCAGACAATGGGAAGTATGTGACACACAGCTGTTTCTTACTGTCCATAACATCATCTGGAGTTACTCTGAAGGGCATCATGGGAATATACCTCAGCTTTTGTGGGTAGTTAAGGAACGCACCTTCATGTTTATTTTGCCAGTCCCAGAATAATCTGTCAATGAAAGCAGCCACTGACAAGTACAATGGATCATAAGGGCTTCTGTCTGAATCCATGTGCCCGCCAACCCAGGATTTAAACATTGCCAGAAACAGTTCCATATTAAGCCTAAACTTGTCATAATCTGGCTCATTAAGAGCGTTCTGTATGTCTATGGTATCTGGTAGAGGCTGATCGGTGTTAAACTTCCTCCTCAGACAGGGCACCCAGCTAGGTGGGTAATAGTCCTTGAACGGATGGTACTGCACACAGTCATTAATGCCTTGTCCATTCCCGCCAAATATCTCTGCCGACCAAACCCGAGCCCTCTGTTGATCTCCAGCATTCACTGTCCAATCATAATACGGTATTCTGATGGAACATTCACCATTCTCCTGTAGCCTCCTCTCAACCTCTCGTAAGAAGAATCGGTTCCAGAGAAGTGAGGCAGAGTTTCCTACTGCCTGGGCTTTGTAGTCAGCATACATCTGGCTGAACGTATACCACTTGGAGGGTAATTCCATCTTGTTCAGTTCTCTGATGGTGTGTTGGTACATCTTCAGCTCTTCTTTGCTCATGTCCCGTATCTCTTTTCTGCGGTTTATAACACTACAAGAGCATTCCACTGCACCTATCAATATTAAGTGTTATGAATTTATGGATACATGGCAAATATTTGTTCTAGTCATAGAAAAAAAATCAAGATTCTTTTGTTTTGTTAACGTCATCATTTTTCCAAGTCAGTTTTACTAATAAGCTTAGCCAGAATACGGTAATCAAACTTGGTATATATGTGCATTTTCTCATAGTGGACATGTTTCATACCAAAAATTGTTTACATTTTTAACATGGCCGCTTTAAGATTGAATAATAAAGAAATTGACTCCACTGCCATCCACATCTTCAAAGCTGAAGAAAATATATATTTTCTTTTATCTTATACAGAAAGATGTAATTTTATGAACCGCTTTCATGGTCATCAAACTCACAAACATACAAGTATATCTGGAGAATATCTTACCTGAGTATGTACATTTACAAAGCTCGCAACCGCCCATAAACGTCTCCCCAAACCTAGAGAAAACAAACCAAAAACAACTTAGATTAACAAGCATTGATTATTAAGGGTCTCATATATTTTTGTTAAAGACATGCACACACCATCATTTGCATCCTGATCTTCTTACGTAAGGCTTTGAATGAATAAATTAATTATGTCCAGACCCATCATGTGTAATAATAGTCACATGTAAAATATAAAATATCACATTTGATTTATATTTGGTGAAACCAAGCATGTTTTTTGCCTACCTGTATGTTTTGTCATTATATGAGCAGCCACATTGCTCTTCACAAGCTACATCATCACACTGCTGCCCGCGGGAGAACTTGATGACTCTAGTGCGCCCGTCCTCTATACCCTGGCACTGTGCCAAGGTCGCTGTCCGACACCGGTACGTGTACTCTGTGTACACGCCCCAGGCATTCAGGCCTGAACGGTCAGAACCTGAGCATGAATAACCTGCCCTGTATGATGAAAGACAATTTTTTATACAATATAAAATAACATATATATATATATATAACATATTATATACATACATAAACTGATGAATAAAATAAGAAATAACTACGGTACGTTCTATTGGAACATACGTCACCATCATAAAAAAATCCACTCAGGGCTCAGCTCAGGAATGAATGAGTGAAGGTGCAGTAAAAACCTCTATTACCAACTCTTTGGACAAAGCTTAGATCTGATCATCGTATTATAATGTTTTTATATATGTATAAATATGGCCTCAAATAACAGAACTATTTGTCACTCTAATACAAATGATTGGAATATCATGCCTTAAATACTGTCTGCAAATTAACTTGGGTTTTCAAGGATTTAAAGCTCACTTATCGAGGCTTCTGCATCGCCAAAAACCACCAAGTAAATTTAGAATTACTGGTAAAAGCACCGTGGTCACTCAATTGATTTCATACATTAAAGAAAAACCATCTGCTGCCATAAGGGATTTGGCGTATTATTTCACAAATCATTAACTATGGGAAGAGAAGGGCCAGTTACCCACCAAAAAATCCATGTACACTTTGCATTTATCCAGAAATTGGCTTTTAAATAAACTCAAAATAATAACTAGGTGAAAAATGAAATTCTTTGAAGAGATGAAACTGACTGTCCTAGACGCCATTGAGGAGGTACATGTTAACTACTTCTTCGGTGCCAAATGGAGACCATGCTTTGTTTAATAGATGGTGATCACATTTTGCTTAGCTTATTTGCAAAAAGTAGTATAACAGTTCCTGTTGCAAAACACCATCTTAACTTGTAAATAGTTCATGTATTTACCTATTGTAGCCCTCCGCATCATAGTTATTCTTGTCATAGTCAACCATGCCGTCATATTCCCCAGATTGATCATACCCCGTGAGGTTATACCCGTCCCTTGAGTAACCTCCCTTGTCTAGTCCCCAACGGTCATAACCTGCTATGTCGTAGCCATTACGGTCAAATCCTGGTACAGAAAAACAACGCAATCTCCTTTAAATATATATTATAGTGGTGTTTGAGCAAATATGTAAAGACTTACAGTAATACTTTTAAATCATTTATCTTTTTTTTCAGGAAAATGTTCAGTTGAAACAAGTTTCGACAAAAAGTCCATGTTCGTCTTCAAAAAGTGTAATTCTCTGTTGAGGAAGGTAAAAATGTACCAAGAAAAACTAAAGTATTGAAACTACAAAACTAAATAAGGTACAATCATAAGAAATTCTGATTTAAGCTAAATGTATCTAGAGTTTAGGTGAATGTTTGCTACCAAGCCAGTCGTATCTGGAAGACCCAAATCTGCCTGTCCCTGTTTTGATTCCAGTGTACTCAAGCCTCACATCGCCACGCCTGTTCCGATCATCTACGTCAAACCCGTACCTGCAAAAACGTAGATGAAAGGCAACTTTGGAAATGTTCAAATGTATGATTTAATCTTCTCTCTAGCTTGACCCAAAACCTTATATTTAGCAACCGTTTTTTTAGTGCATTTTTAAGTAAAAGCTTTTCAACAGTACTTGCCCAATACTAAGGGTTAACCTAATATCAGTAACGCAAGATGAAACAAAATGATGGTCAAATTAAAACCGAGTTTATACATCATACATGTTATCAAAATACCATTATTTTTACACAAGGAATAAATGGAAGGCTGCCTTATTTAATAGAAATCCTATTTAACAAAAAAATTACTCAAAATAAAATCAACCAACTTTGCATATTGTAACTCACATGTCATATCCATCCAGATCATAGCCAATCAGGGCACCATCTTGTTTTGGGTACCGGTAACAACAAGCCCCAATCCTGCATCGGGCCTCGCACCCTCCCTTCGATCGGAAGTTGTTAGCATTGCCACGGCAACCCGTGTATATGAAGGACTTGCATGTCTGGGTTTGTCGGTCAAAGAACCAGCGGGTCTCTTGTTTAGAACAGTCCCCTGATAGTGGGTAAAATCTATTAGCATTGGAATCTTCATCAAAACTTATTGTAAACTGAAGCAATACACACAATGTAATCTTTGTAAAGAAATGTTAACAAATCAACTTAAAACCATAAAATTAGCTTAGCATAGATTAGCATAGATTAATTTCTGTATTCTTTCATAATATCTATCTTGACCTTGACTCAACTGTTCAGAAAAGAGGCTTGAGTATCATATATGGCTTACATCTGCCGTCATCACAATTAGTTAAGTATGAATTTCATGGTGTTTATTAAACTAAACTAATCTAAATCTTAACATCAACAACAAACATTCTAAAGTAGGCCACCTGTACTGCGGGGCAGTTCACAGACATCAAGGGCAGTATACTGGCAGTAGTGACCGTCAAAGCCGGGCGGGCATAGACACGTAGTCAGCTGGGGCTCTGAGGGCCAGATGGACTGCTGACATGTACCCCCATTCTCACATGGGTTCGGCAAACAGAAATCTGTAATCCGTTTAAATTGTGTGAACTTCATCTTCATTAAGAAAACAGTCAAAGAAATATATTATTTAAATCAAATGGCATGTAACTGACTGTCAGCTGGAATTTATCCCCAATTTACACAGAGAAACCTAAAAAAACCCGACAGAATTGTATGTCACTTAATACAAACAGTATGCATAAAACTTTGCACAAAGAAATCTTCGATACACACAGACAGCAACTGATCAATGAAAAGTGGGATGTCATTTTGCTGATTGTTTAACAGTTTTATTTATAGCCATTGGCGTTTCAAATGTTAATTTTCAGTAAATTTTAGAGGCAAAACCCAAAATTGGAACATAAACACATTACCAGATTACATGTAGCATTACTAAAGACAGCATTAAGGTATACCTCTCTTTTCATAGCAGTCCACATATTTCCCGTTGACGAGCCAGCGAGCACTGCATGAGCCACAGAAGTCAAGTCTACACGAGGCTTCAGGGTACGAGGGGCAGGTCTCTGTCTGACATGGGTTTACTGTGCACACACCTATGTCGGCATCACACTGACATGGTGTGACAAAGTCATCAATGTCAAAACAGAACCTGGCAGAATTCTTGACATGACTGGAGCTACGATCTTCTGTCACCATATCTGCAAAACATAGAATTATTTACAGGTCGTCCAATGTAATGTTTTTTGAAATGAATTTGCTGTTTAAAAGAAAACAGTTGATAAAAGAACCTCATATGGATGATTATGATAATTTCTTTTACTCTGTTAATCAAGGTGCATAAATAAAGAATTGTGTATCCAGAGAGAAGAGACATTTTTAGAATGTATGTCCATTGCAAACATGACTTCTGTCCGTGGACATTTTTAACATGTGTCTATTGCTAACATGACTACTGTCTGTGAACATTTTTAACATGTGTTTCTATTGCTAACATGACTACTGTCTGTGAACATTTTTAACATGTGTTTCTATTGCTAACATGACTACTGTCTGTGAACATTTTTAACATGTGTTTCTATTGCTAACATGCCTACTGTCTGTGAACATTTTTAACATGTGTCTATTGCTTACATGACTACTGTCTGTGAACATTTTTAACATGTGTGTCTATTGCTAACATGCCTACTGCCTGTGAACATTTTTAACATGTGTTTCTATTGCTAACATGACTACTGTCTGTGAACATTTTTAACATGTGTTTCTATTGCTAACATGCCTACTGTCTGTGAACATTTTTAACATGTGTGTCTATTGCTAACATGCCTACTGTCTGTGAACATTTTTAACATGTGTGTCTATTGCTAACATGCCTACTGCCTGTGAACATTTTTAACATGTGTTTCTATTGCTAACATGACTACTGCCTGTGAACATTTTTAACACGTGTTTCTATTTTTAACATGCCTACTGTCTGTGAACATTTTTAACACGTGTTTCTATTGCTAACATGACTACTGTCTGTGAACATTTTTAACATGTGTATCTATTGCTAACATGCCTACTGCCTGTGAACATTTTTAACATGTGTTTCTATTGCTAACATGACTACTGTCTGTGAACATTTTTAACATGTGTTTCTATTGCTAACATGCCTACTGTCTGTGAACATTTTTAACATGTGTTTCTATTGCTAACATGCCTACTGTCTGTGAACATTTTTAACATGTGTTTCTATTGCTAACATGCCTACTGCCTGTGAACATTTTTAACATGTGTTTCTATTGCTAACATGCCTACTGTCTCTGAACATTTTTAACATGTGTTTCTATTGCTTACATGACTACTGTCTGTGAACATTTTTAACATGTGTGTCTATTGCTAACATGCCTACTGTCTGTGAACATTTTTAACATGTGTGTCTATTGCTAACATGCCTACTGTCTGTGAACATTTCTAACATGACTACTGTCTGTGAACATTTTTAACATGTGTTTCTATTGCTAACATGCCTACTGTCTGTGAACATTTTTAACATGTGTGTCTATCGCTAACATGACTACTGTCTGTGAACATTTTTAACATGTGTTTCTATTGCTAACATGCCTACTGTCTGTGAACATTTTTAACATGTGTTTCTATTGCTAACATGACTACTGTCTGTGAACATTTTTAACATGTGTTTCTATTGCTAACATGCCTACTGTCTGTGAACATTTTTAACATGTGTTTCTATTGCTAACATGCCTACTGCCTGTGAACATTTTTAACATGTGTTTCTATTGCTAACATGCCTACTGTCTCTGAACATTTTTAACATGTGTTTCTATTGCTTACATGACTACTGTCTGTGAACATTTTTAACATGTGTGTCTATTGCTAACATGCCTACTGTCTGTGAACATTTTTAACATGTGTGTCTATTGCTAACATGCCTACTGTCTTTGAACATTTTTAACATGTGTGTCTATTGCTAACATGCCTACTGTCTGTGAACATTTTTAACATGTGTGTCTATTGCTAACATGACTACTGTCTGTGAACATTTTTAACATGTGTCTATTGCTTACATGACTACTGTCTGTGAACATTTTTAACATGTGTTTCTAATGCTAACATGCCTACTGTCTGTGAACATTTTTAACATGTGTCTATTGCTTACATGACTACTGTCTGTGAACATTTTTAACATGTGTTTCTATTGCTAACATGCCTACTGTCTGTGAACATTTTTAACATGTGTCTATTGCTTACATGACTACTGTCTGTGAACATTTTTAACATGTGTCTATTGCTTACATGACTACTGTCTGTGAACATTTTTAACATGTGTGTCTATTGCTAACATGACTACTGTCTGTGAACATTTTTAACAAGTGTCTATTGCTAACATGCCTACTGTCTGTGAACATTTTTAACATGTGTCTATTGCTTACATGACTACTGTCTGTGAACATTTTTAACATGTGTGTCTATTGCTAACATGCCTACTGTCTGTGAACATTTTTAACATGTGTGTCTATTGCTTACATGACTACTGTCTGTGAACATTTTTAACAAGTGTCTATTGCTAACATGCCTACTGTCTGTGAACATTTTTAACATGTGTTTCTATTGCTAACATGACTACTTTCTGTGAACATTTTTAACAAGTGTCTGTTGCTAACATGACTACTGTCTGTGAACATTTTTAACATGTGTTACTATTGCTAACATGACTACTGTCTGTGAACATTTTTAACATGTGTATCTATTGCTAACATGCCTACTGCCTGTGAACATTTTTAACATGTGTTTCTATTGCTAACATGACTACTGTCTGTGAACATTTTTAACATGTGTTTCTATTGCTAACATGCCTACTGTCTGTGAACATTTTTAACATGTGTTTCTATTGCTAACATGCCTACTGCCTGTGAACATTTTTAACATGTGTTTCTATTGCTAACATGCCTACTGTCTCTGAACATTTTTAACATGTGTTTCTATTGCTTACATGACTACTGTCTGTGAACATTTTTAACATGTGTGTCTATTGCTAACATGCCTACTGTCTGTGAACATTTTTAACATGTGTGTCTATTGCTAACATGCCTACTGTCTGTGAACATTTTTAACATGTGTGTCTATTGCTTACATGACTACTGTCTGTGAACATTTTTAACATGTGTTTCTATTGCTAACATGCCTACTGTCTGTGAACATTTTTAACATGTGTTTCTATTGCTAACATGACTACTGTCTGTGAACATTTTTAACAAGTGTCTGTTGCTAACATGACTACTGTCTGTGAACATTTTTAACTTGTGTCTTTTGCTAATATGACTCCATTCGTAAATATCTTAAACCAAGTTATAGCCAATATTTTAGCTTTAGGTAATAGAGATTGTTGAACATTCGTTTAGGTTTAGTTTTAGTGATTTTCTGTGAATCAATTACGTCTCGAATGTAAAACCTAGCTAGTTGATTAAATAATGGCATCAAGAAGTTAAAAACCTTGTAAAATTGGCCCAAACCAAAAATCACCAAGAACAAACCTCGTAAAATAAAAGCAATCTATGTTATTACAAGGGCTATTAAATTAATTCTTATTTTTCCTTTTACCAGAGACGTCCTTGATATCAGTGATCCAGTACTGTTGTAGCCAGTTGACGGGGAGAGGCTCGAGCCCGGGGCAAGTGCGGGACAGGCTCATCAGGAAGGCTTTGGGTTGGCGTAGCAGGATGTCCCATATCTGCCGAGACTGGAGTGGGGCGAACGGGCCCTTGTAGAATATATTACATCTCTCTCTGTCATACCCTAGACTGTTAAACCCATACCTGTCATAACCAGCCCTAGTGTAGCCTGCAAAATAATCCAGGCTTGGTTAATTAGTACTGCCAGATAAAAAGACTAAACACACTTTTTTTGCGTTATCAATTTTAATTCAGGAATTATTATCAAGCACAATTTTTATTTGAATTCTGTTTTACACATTTCTAACGTCTATATTATGTTAATTCAATTTCTATTTCAGATTTGTATTGTTATTTGAGCTTGTTTTTACTAAATCAATATAAAAGTATTGCCTATCTAAATTGTTTATTTTAATTCATCACTTTTCGTACATGCCAAACGATATTTCTCGAAGGCTTCCAATGGGATTTGGCCCAGGAAACCAGACGATTTTGTTCTCAACCAGGGGGATTTTCAGATTGTCATAAAATGCTCCTGTGTGTGCATTTTTTTCAGTATTCTACTTTTTTAGCATTTTATCTAAACTAGTCTGAAAGCGCTGTATAAAGTATATATATATATATACAGTCGAAACTCGTTGGCTCGATATCTCATGGCTCGATATCCTCGTTGGCTCGAACCAAATCAAAAAGACCGATTTTTATTTACTTATGTCATTTTCGCGGGTTCAGTTAAGAATCTCACACCTTGATTTGTTTGATTGGCTTCATTTAGCAGAAGGCGCTAATCGATTAAAATTGCTTGACTGATATTATAATTATTATCAAATTTAAATGGTTTAACAGTTTGAATAAACATGCCATCACTTTAAGTTCTGTCTCTAATTGTTATCCATCCCTAAATTACTATGCATTTTGAGCTATGTTTGTGTTACCCACTGTTTCCAATTGCTTATTTCGCATAACTGTATTTTTATTATAAATAAAAAAATAAAATGATATTTTCTAATAATCGAATAAGTCATATTACGAAATTTAGGGTGCGTAAATATGCCCAATAAATACTCTTCCTTCTCTTGCGTAGCCAATAACAAACGAGGTAAATAAGACTTTATGTAACAAATGAAAAAATAACATTCTGTAAGCAATCCTGCTTGGCTCGATATTCTCGAGGCTCGAAAAACTTTTGCCGGTCCCTAGAATATCGAGCCATCGAGTTTCGACTGTATGTTGTAAGAATATTCGGGGGATGGAGATGGATCAAAATTGAATGGATTTTTTCCCTTGCCGGGAACGTAAGAAATTTGATGGTAAAACCATTTTTTTTTTTTAAGAATGACTCTATATTTAAAATTCAATGCATTATAGCATTGATTTTATTCAATTCAACTCTACCTCTTATATCAAGGCATTCAACATCGTAACCGTACGCGTCATATCTTCCCGACAAATCCTGCATGTTATCCTTATTCCAACCCTCTATGTCGTAACCATAGCGACTGTAACCATCACGATCATAACCAAACCGGCTGTAACCATCAGTGTCATAACCGTCAACATCATATCCATCACGATTGTATCCTGCAAGGGAAGCAGATGATTAATACATGAATAAAATATAGTACGTAAAAATTGACACATAGAATAAAAAATAAATAAAAAGTATACTTTATTATCAATACCAATTCGTGAGTGGGAAAGTTTGCAAATTACAATGCAGGATTTAAAATGTTCAGCTAGATTCAAACAAACCAAGTTACAATAATTTGGCACAAGGGCATGAAATGTAGATATTCTTGGCCACCAGTAACATTTAAAAAAAAATGGCATTGATTATTAATATTTGGTCACAACACTTACACTACGACCTGTCATCGAGTATAATTTTCTGAAAAAGAACATAAGCTACATGTTTATACAGAATATAAAAGGAAATAAGTTACCATTTTTCTTGTATCCATATTTATTAAACTCTCTGCGGTCATATCCCTTGGCATCGTAACCAAGGGAGTTAAATCCTCCAGTGAAGTCTGTGGCCCCCTCAGGAATAACGTCCCCTCTGTCACGGTCCCCATCATCACTGTCACTCGTGTAGTTGCACTGGGAACCTGAGATAAATATGTTGAGGACAAAATGTCAGGAATTTTGATAACATTAAAAAGTAACAATTGCCTAACATCATTGCTGAAAACTAAATCTTACAATTCAACATTTTGATTTGTCATAACAGACATTTTTTTATTGCCAATTCAACTTCATACTGGATGGAATAGACTTTTTAATTAGAAACAAGGCAAGAAAGAGAGAAAGAAGATGCCAACTGACACAAAATATGTTCATTAACTTTTGAGTGACTACAGTAATATGGCTATTTATTGGAAAAATAAAATATTTTAAATTGAAGTCATTTAAATTTCAAAATGTCTGTGGAACAGGCACCCGGTAAACTATACCCACCTTGTCCCGGCCAGAGGTAGGTGACACAAAGGTCGTTTTCCAGGTCAAAGATGGCACTGGGTGGCACGTTGAAGGGCACCATGGGAATGTTCCCAAATGCTGGAGGGTACTTGAACTTGTTTCCTGGCTTTTGCTGCCACTGCCAGTACAGCATATCAATGTATGCATGGATGGAGTAGAAGATGGGATCGTAAGGAGCGGCTCTTGTCGACATGTCCCCTCCAATGTATGTGTGAATGTACGAGACGTATGACTCCAGACACATGCTCATCTCAGTGTAATCCTCACTGGCAAGAGCTAGTGATAGCTCTAGTAAAGATGGTAACTTGACCTTTGTGTTGAAGTTTCTCTTGATGCAAGGTCTCCATGAACCGGGCAACCCAAACTGATGATCTGGAACGCAGCTGTCTATAACACCATTCCCTCCAAAGTAATTTGGTTGCCAAATAATTGCTTCTTCAAAACTACCCACATCTGTCGAGAAGTCAAAATATGGGAGAGTAATACTGCAATCAATCTGCTGTAGCTTCTGTTCAAGTTTTCGTAGGAACAGACGGTGCCAGGGCAGGAAGTAAGGCCCACCATTCGAGTGCATGGTGTGCCGCATATAGAGATCACGGAATTCGTCCCAGGGGTTGTCAGGGCCAACAAGACGAAGCTCCTGGATCGCGGCTTGAAACTGTGCCAATTCTGTAGCTGACATCGATCGAATCTCCTTCCGTACTGCACGCTGTACACAGCTGGAAAAAGAAACGGTTACCTCACTGAATTGACTGCAATCATTGCGTTCATTAATTAATGAATTACAAATCCAGTAACGCTCACCAATTAAATAAAATTTAATGCATGTCCTTCTACAGATACTACTTGTCTGTAGAAATTATGTGCATAAAATGACAGCCTTTAAGGAAAAAATAATTGCAAAGAAAAAAGAGGCTCTCTGAAAAATCATTTAAACTCGATCAATCAGTCAAAAAAGGACACCTAAGTGGCTAAATGGACAAGATGCTATGAATTATTAAACACTGTCTAACATAAATTAAGAAAGATAAATTCTACTATTAGGTATTGACCTTGTGATTGTCGGGTTCTTACCTGCAAACAAACTGCCCTGACCGCTCACAAGTGCACTCCTGACAGCCAAGTATCGCACGTTCCCCGACCTTGTATGTGCGGTCATCTATCCGACACTCAGCACTCACTCGCTGCCCACACCCGGCCGTCTGGCATGTGATGTTTGGAAAGAACGAGATCACCTCAATCCTCTTGTCTCCAACCAGCTGTCTGTGTGTCATCTGACACTCGGATAGGCTTATCTCCTGGAAGTGATGTATGAACAGTGTCACAAATAGAACAGTTCATAACTTACTTGTGGTTAACTATTAGCTCCATGGTGAATGGTGAATAGAGCTCCAAGTTGATATGGGTCTGGGTTGAAACCACTACATGTTCTTTTGTCTATTATTTGATGGCAAAATATTACCATGATCAGGGAACCACTTTAAACCATTTGGCTGACAGGCAAAAGACTATCAGACATACACTTTTGAAACTGTTTCTATTCAACATCTTAACCTGGCTTGAAAATGACTAAATAATATGCCAAAGAAAAAATAAAAATAAAATACATGCTACAGAAAGTGGTCATGAGGTGATTTAGTTTTAATTACCTTGCAGCCGAAGACTTCCTGTTGTGAGCTGATGAGAACATCCTCTGTCCGGATGGAGTAACTACGGAAACAGCACGCCCCAATCAGGGTCAGTGCCCGACACTCCTCCAGGCTCTCATAATTGTTCACATTACCTCCACAACCTGTTGGGGAATCATAGACGTATGTTTAATTGTGGACTGTATTGCCGCATTGATTCCAATCTTTGACACAGCCATTCTGCACAATATGTGCATACATGTATATACTTTATTCTTACTTAGCAACAGCCTTTATAAGTTATACCCCATGTATTGGAAGTCTTAAATATTGAAATTAAGTGTTTTAAGGTCTGTCATTTAAAGCGTAAAATAAGCCTAACTGGCACTAGAATTATTAAGTTATCAACTAACCAGTGTAGTTGAAGGGCAGGCAGTCCTGCAGGTCCATATCATAGTAGTAGCGGAGAAGGTTCTGGTCACAGATACCCGGGTTCTGGGGCCACACACATGGGTTCTCCTTTTGCTCACAGTACTGCCCGTCATACGGAGATGGACACACGCACAGGAAGTCATCAGCAACAACACTGGACTGGTTCACGGACACACACTGACCGTAGTTCTGACATGGACTGGTCATACATGGGGCTGCAAAGGTACAACATTTAATTGTGGGGTTAGCACACGAAGGGACCATAAAGTTCTACCTATGTTTTATATGTCATTTGGAACCTAATGAACAAACCCCATAATACTGTAACAGAAGTGTTTTCTGCTGTTTTTGAGTTTAATGTCAATGTTTGGAGCCATTATTTTGAAGCGAAGAAGGTTCTGAACTAACACGAAGAACATTGTCAGAAGTAAATGAACTTAGTTTGACCTAAATATGTAGTAATGCTGTTCACAAATAGGGCTGTAGCAAAAACATATATATATTAGTGTAAAAGTTTTACAATGATTTCATTTGGTTCTGGGTGATGTGGAACATGGCCAAAGTTGCACCCCCACTTACACAAAATCATGGATCTGCCCCTGGATACAAACCAATATAATACATAATGAAAGTTAATAGAGTCAGTAAATGACAACTTACAATGTGGTCTTAGACTAACTCTTTAAACTTACTTTGACATGATGGCACATCAGTTCTCACCAGGCAGTCTGGGAAACGGTTCTGTAAAAGAATAAAATACTTTACTCATTAAATTTTAAATATGATAAATCTTTAAATGAAAAGAGAAGTTGTAATACTCGTTAAACTATCCTGGTTTTTTTTTTAAATATGATAAATCATTGAAAGTTAAGTTTGAAAAGAAAGTTATAATGTACAATTATGTAATCATAAACCAATCATATGTAAAAATCTGCACCATCATTTCTACTAAAATGTAACACCTGTGTTTAAAGATATGTAAGTAATGATAAAAAAGCAATATTTCTTTAATATTATTCTTGTCCTTGAGCACCACTTACCGGTAGACAGAAATATTAAAAAAAAATCTCACCCCTACCAACCTTACAAACACAGACAGTCCAGGTGTCTGGACTCCATGTTTCCCCTAGGTCATATACCCGGCCCAGCCACACAAATCCAAACCTACCTTACAAACACAGACAGTGCAGGTGTCTGGACTCCATGTTTCCCCTAGGTCATATACCCGGCCCAGCCACACAAATCCAAACCTACCTTACAAACACAGACAGTGCAGGTGTCTGGACTCCATGTTTCCCCTATGTCAGATACCCGGCCCAGCCACACAAATCCAAACCTACCTTACAAACACAGACAGTCCAGGTGTCTGGACTCCATGTTTCCCCTAGGTCAGATACCCGGCCCAGCCACACAAATCCAAACCTACCTTACAAACACAGACAGTGCAGGTGTCTGGACTCCATGTTTCCCTTAAGTCATATACGGTATAATACCCAGCCCAGCCACAAACATCCAAACCTACCTTACAAACACAGACAGTGCGGGTGTCTGGGCTCCATGTATCTCCTTGGACATATACCCAGCCCTGCCACACCCACTCAACACCTACATACCTTACAAACACACACAGTGCAGGTGTCTGGGCTCCATGTTTCTCCTTGGTCATATACGCGTCCTCCCCACTCACACTCCCCATTACACGGATCTTCGCTTCCACACTGTTCCTGAAGATCCCCAACCTGGGCAGTGAGCTCAACATTCTGTGGAGAGAAAGAAACCTTTATTTTATAAAATGCATTGTGTATACACTAATCTCTTATTTTTAGGTTATTTTAGATGTGCTGTGCATCAGAGACAATTCAATAGTGTAATTTGCAACAATGATAAGAATGGTTTCATATTTAACTAAATTTAACTAGGTCTTCCAATGTATGATTTCCTTCTAAAATGTGTCCTGTGCTAAATAGTTGATAACAATGATCAATAGTTTTATCATTCTGGAAAACAGGATCCATTGAAGACATCTACTGATAAAGATCACTTTTCTACTGCAATCCATGACTGTTACCGTGACAACTGTATACCTGTGCCTTGAGTTTGTTGACAAGGTTGTTAAGGAGAGTGATTTGTTGTTCCAGAAGAAGGATTCGGTCCGCGTGTACAGCCTCATCGTTCACGTATCCAGTCTCATAACCACCTCCCACCTCAACTGTAATACACATGCACATTGAAAGAAAGAACATTTAAGTCAAATGAACTGAGTTAGGAATATTGTATTGAAAAAACCTTTACAGTTTGGCATAAGGGTTTTGTATCCCTGAGCCATTTCAATAAAGGATCTTTTTTGGTTCTTTAAAGAGCTTCTTGTCTTTTCTTCTGAAAGCTTAAATTTTAAAGGAAATAAAGAGATTCAAGATTTTGTATTAAAACTATTATTTCTTAAAGTTTACTTTTAAAAACCATTTAATAATGTTGAAACATTGTTGTTAAAGGAAATATAATTGTTATCCTAGTTTAACTGCACAATTACCATTTAGAATAATAGAATAACAACATTTAGTTCTTATGTCGTTATTCTTGAATAATAAAAAATGCCAGACAAAAACAACACTTAACAGGAAATAGAAACACAAGAATTTCGACAATAAGTATCAAGTACATAAAAAACATAACAGGAAATAGAAACACAAGAATTTCGACAATAAGTATCAAGTACATAAAAAACATCTAAGTCCTAGCATTTGCTTAAAATACAAAACCAGCGAATTTGCCATTTCCGTACAAAATCAAGACTGCAGAAACTGATTATCTTATTCCTGTTTCCTTCCTGTGTTTGTGTACTGTTCTGTATTACCTGGAGATTGGCTTTATAGCAAGGATGATTACTTCAATGGTCTGCGGCTAACCACATCATTACCCTCTAATTCTCCGCTAAGCAGGGAGCAGTTTTTTATGATTTGTGAAGCATACTTAACTCATATTTGAGTAACAGTTACAAATTTATGTGTAACTTAAAACAGATGTAAGAATTTATGACCAAGATTTAATAACACACAAGAGAAACAGGACTGACTCCTACAGTAATGTCAGAAAATGCTGAAACATTCATTTAGTAAGTTCAGCTTTTTTACTGATCTTGACTGCATGTTTTAATTTTTAATTGATATAATTTTTTCTTCTAGAACTAATAATCTTCATTAAAATCTTCATCCATACATATCATTTGGTGTGCTTATATTATTTCCCTTAATGTGTTCATATTTCTTTTAGGTTCAAAAATAACTTGATAAGAGACTTATCAAAAAGCTGATCCTTAATTGCCTATTCTTTGTAGTATGACGGGTATATTAAATGACATTAGCCTTGTTTTATTATTGAGCAACTGTCAGTGGATACTTTTGACAAATTTTATGTTGCGCAATATATAAAATTTAAAAATTAGAACAATAATGTGACACCACAGTAATATCGTACCATTAATTGACTAAAGTCTAGAATTATATTTTAATTATGTTCATAGGTCTTGACACCGGAATGAATTACCTTGGTTAAAACAGCTGAGTTCTGTCTTCTGCAGGTACCTTGGGTGCAATACAGCCTTCAGGAGCGATCCCTGGTGCACAGACATAAATATATCTAGCATGATTGATATCAACAATAAATAACACTGATGATACATCTCATATGTCGATAGAAAAAGAATAACTTTGTTTTGTGAGAAAATAAATTGAAAAGTCTTTTTTTCTTCATTTACAAAGATTTACCTTTCAAAACTCAAAGATAAGAAATCTTTACAGTTTTTATGAATAGATATAAATAAAAAAATCCCCATAAATTTCCGGGGGTCTTCTCGTAAATGCTCCATATTCTACAAAAGATTGAGGATACCAATGACAACAACAATATCAAAGCTACAACAATCCTTGCCTGGTTTCATAAACTTTAAAGTTTAAGATTTTTACTTACACCAAATCTGTTCCCTCCAGATTTGTCACTTCCGATTACTAGAAATGCTCTTTTAGGGATTTTCGTAACTTTCTGATTAAGTCTCACTGATCTTTCTACTGCACACCCTGAAGTTACTGAGAAGTGGGTTCTATTCACAGCGAAGGACAATAAACGCCAATCTCGTAGCTCTTCAACTGGCAAAGTAACCCGTTGAAAAGACGTAGCTCCTTGGTAACGTAATATAACTTTTCTTTTTCTTATGTCTAAATTTACTTCAAGCAATGGCAGTTGTTTGTATGTTAAATAAAATCCAAACAACGTAGAATATGACTGTTTATTTGAGAAGCCGGCAGCTTCTAATGTCAATTCTCTAGTTCTTTTGTTAAATACTTTATGTAAGTTTTTGAACACTGTTGGTTCAATACTGTTTTCATCAAATGTCCACACTTTGTATCGTAGACCATTCTTTATGTGTACCTTCTGTGAATAAGGTGACTTCTTCAGCAAATCGACATCTGAAAAAAATAAAAATGATTTCATTAATATTATGTACACAATAATTCATATGTATGCCTTAAACCAAAAAAAAAATAGCATGTTTTTTTTCCTAGTTATGGATATCATACAATACTTTTTAAAGACAGGTTAAATTTCTTGAACTCAGCTATTGGTTTGAATGATTGCTTGTAACAAAAAAATCAGAATCTTCATCACCCATAAATAAAATATGACAGGTACATGCTATGTAAGTGCCACTTAAGATGTTTCATGTTAATCATTATCCGCTAGAAGATTATCAAAATTGGTGTTATGACAGACATTATCAGGTGTAGCCCTTCAGACTCAGCTGATGCCATCACTCTGAACTGGATATGCAATATATCATTTCTGGGTTAATGATGTAAATTACCCTAAAATATAAATGCTCCATTTGCATTTTATGTGATAAAAAAATCATAAATTTGATCATAATATTTGATAATTAAACTTTTGAAATTCTTTTTTCAACTTGACCTAAAACATTTTGTTTTATTTCATTAGTGTTTGCAATGGTGCTGGTGTTCAAGATCACTGGGAGATTGCCAAGAATTTTGCTTATTCTAATATTTTATCAACATGTATTTTTTCATTTAATGAAACTATCCCCAACATTTCAAGGGGTGTAGCTAAGCCAAATAAGATGTTACGGCCCATCCTGCTTATGTAATCTGGGGGTTATTCTTCCGTGACCTTGGGGTTATTCTTTAAGGAAAATATATCCCAAAGAAGCGTTCTAGGATAAATCTTACCTTTTCTTAAAATGATGTACAGGTCCAAGAAGAAAGTATGTGTTAATAAGTGAATCTACATGTACACCCATGATTCAAAACACCTTTCTGAAAATGCTGTGGAGGTCAGGGTCAGTAGTTTTTATATGTCTTATCCTTAGACATGCCTCAGTGATTCCATTCTGTCTATTGGTCAATCAATTATACAGTCCAATCAAAACTTTCAGAGTCTACAATTAGATTTAAGTTATATCTATGTTGGCTGAATACTAAACTACCTGTTAAAATGTGGATCTAGACCTGTGATTCCAAATTGTACTAGTAATTATTTTCTTGCATATATTAATTAAATAACATATGTGGTAAGTAGTGTTTGTGGTTAATAGCCAGCTGCTGGGTTAACTCAAATGGTAAGTCTTCAGTAGATGAAGAATCTATTTATAATGTTGAAAACATTGATTGATCATAGGTGGTATTCAATATCAAATTTAGTCAATCCTGTGGTCATACTTAATTAAGTTTATTTATTTTTTTATGTAGTTATAGGTTATTTACACAACTCAATCCAATTGGCTACATTAATCTTAGATCCAATTAAGACCAATAGTGAAGATTCCACCAACTTGAGTCAGGTCATTTCCTAAATTTGAAAACTGACCCCACCAGTCCCATGCAAGGATCTTATTACCATGTGGTACATTTCAGCCAATTAACTTTTTTTGGATTGTAAGTAATATTTTTAGTAAACTGTGTGCCACAAGCGGAAAATACTAGACACTATGAGGCACAAAGCTGGGGCCAATTTTGGATTACGCAGATCAATGCTTAACCCCTTTACCCCCCATTCAGTTTTTATTTCAAATTCGGGGTTTTGGACATGACAAATTGGTATGACAAAAACTTCGACCTGTCCAAATTTCAGTACGCAAGTGCATATTTGCGTATAGTCAGCTACACACATGACTATATTATTTGCTTAGTCTAGGGTTATATCTCTGCTGATTTCTTCTGATACTAGTCAGAATAAAGTTGGTACATTTTTTCAAATTAGGCCTACTAATGTAGATGTAGTGTTGTTTAATGTGCGTTTCTTTTTCTGTAGCTTTAAAATGGTTTCTGTAAAAAATTTGAGCTGATTATTTTAACCATTAAATTGGGTCCCGTCAACATAACTGTTCATCATATCAGTCATTGAAACACCGAAACACTCGTCAATTTTCAACATTGAAAACACCTGGCACTGTTTTTCTACCAAATATACCTTACTGGTACTCCATCGAAATGGCCGCCAACGAGTCTTTGACGATTGTTTTACTATGGCAGACTCGAGACAGAAATACATAATAGTCCAAATAATTGTACTAGACCAATAATTTTTTTTCAATTTTGGATTTATAAGGCAAATCCTTCACAAACAAATTGTTTTGTACCAAAAGTGGGTAGTTATTCCGATCAGGATTCCGGGTTAAAGCATATTTGGTCCATAAAATATTATAAATAAAGAAATATTACTAGATAATGTTATTTTATATTAGTTCCATACACCAAAAATAAATAACCAATGAATAATTATGAGTTTGATGGGGTTTTCTTCATTTGATTCTGTCAAAACATAACGATATATACATAAAGGACACTTGTAAGACTGCAGTTCACAGTTTTACAACATTAGGAACACTTCGGCCATGGCTGGGTTGTTACGTATTTACGAGGTCTCTCTTGAAGCTTGTTGGAGGTGGCCTAGTTATTACAATTGGGTTTATTTGTTCCGTTTGGCATAATTGTTGTCTGTGTCAGTCAAGTTTCGTTTAAATGGAAAGGTAAATCAAGTGTTTTAATGCATTTAATGCTTGTTTTGTGCAAAATAGCTTTGCACTTACATGGTAAAATATGAATTTAAACCTTTACTGGTTGAGAAGCAGTTTCCGCCAGTTTTTAAACGTTTTTATTGAATTATTTATACGTGTTTAAATATCTACTAAAATTGTTCACATTCAAGCTGCTATTGTCGATATATTTCTTACATGTGTGACGTCACATATAGTGTATCTAATAGGGGCGCAAAGAGGGTACTTACATTGTTCTGATTAGCTTGTGATGAGAAGCAGTTTCCGACAATTTGAATGCAGGGCATATTTAACGTGCCTGTTGTGTCTTTTTATTATCCGTTTATTTAATAAACTAGATATAAGACTGTAATAAGAGAAATGTTATTTAATTCTTCAGCATTTACGAAGAGGCAGAGACTGAATATCAATGATTTTTTTTATTCATTTCTGATGGAAACTTGTGTTGTCAGGGTTCGAATTTAACTTTGAGGAGCACTCGCAAAATTTTGTGAGTGCATTTTGAGGCAACTCGCAAAATGACAAATCAACTTGCAATTTTATTATTTGCTTTATTCCCTTATAATATTGTCTAATTAATGTAGAAATTAACACCTAAGACATATTATGAATATTGAAAAGTATCAATCTTGAGTGACTCGACTACTAGAACTTGTTGATGGCTTATTCTATTTGGGGGGTATGGAAAGACTCGTCTGATGCTGGCAGCTTTTTGATAACAAAGCTGTCCAATAATTTGACATTGTTCACTTTGTATATTTACCCTCGCCATCGGGTAATTTAATACCCATTTGACAAGCACGCTACAGATTTTATTAAGTCTATAAGTATTAAAAACAATAAAATAATAAATTTAAAATAAAAAAGCAACAGTAAATGTAGCGTGGATACTTTGGACCATGAAATACATCGATCAACGAAGTCTATTCATTTTGACAGTTGGGCGGAATTATATTCAAAGGATGATGGGGTTTACATATAGTGCGCAAAAGCACTAAATTTAGCCAATGATTGAGCTAGGTGATTACGTCATTCGTATTTACTTTGTATTATGCACGCCTCGGAGCATCCCGGAAAGATTCGAGATAAAACTCGGCCTTTTCCGTATTTGTTCTATTTTTGAAAACCTACTAGAGCGTGACTCCGTACTGTCTTCTTTATACCGGTAGTGTAAACATGCCACTTATATGCTGTTTACACTCGACTACATAGCGGAATTAAGTTCATGTTTATTCTACTTTCCTTTTAACATTTTGTGGTCTAGAAAAAGCCACTCGCAGAATTTTGCGAGCTTGAATAAAAGTCACTCGCAATTTGCAAATGTCGTTCGCATTTTGCGAGTATGCGAGTCTAAATTCGAACCCTGTTTGTATACATTTAAGTGAATGTAGGTGCGAAACAAGCATGACACCAGTGTTCACAAATATGTACACAATGATCATCGTTTGTATAAGTCAATTAAGGAAAACCTTAGCTATTCATAGATATGCAAATTAGGTTCACACGCATGCGCAATACGCTGTGCGTGCCGATCCCCCATGTGCAAGTTTGTGTACAAAATGAAAAATAAACATTAAATAATGATAAAAGTTACTTACGTGTCTCGGTAAGAATTTCAACTTTTGATTGCCTAGTTACCACATTGTTGAATTACAGTACCTTCTTTATGAAGATCTAAAGAAGTTACGTGAAAAAGTGATTTGTCGGAAACTGCTTTCCGTCGAAAACTGCTTCTCAACCAGTATTATCCATTTTAAACATAAAATACTTCACACCAAATACAATGTTCTTCCCCCCCCCCCCGGTTTTTGCACAAACCCGTTTAGACGTAATGTATTGGAAGAATCCCGTATAACACGTCTATTATCTTAGACTAGGATACATAAGAAATGTCAAAATGAATAAAAAGTATCCCTGATCGCTTATTATTGTAGCTAACCTTACTGGTGTCAGTAGTAAAAGGCAGGAGTGCCTGGTCGGCATAAAAGATCAATGTGGGAGAAGTGTTTAAAATTTATAATAACAGCAGGGATATAAAATTTATATGACTTATATTATAGGTCCGTGATATCAGACATCAAAACACCGAAACACTGGTTAACTATGGCGTAAATTAAACTAAGGTACATAACTCTTATTGCTCCAGGCTACGTAATACTAGACTGTCACCTGATCAGTAAAATTAGACTTAGTAAACTCACGGACCTATAAATCTGGTCCATGGTAAACTGAAACAACCCATAGAATATTGATATTTTAAACGTTCACTGACACATGGTTGTCGGTTTAATCAATTATCTATTCAATTCTTCATTTTATAAGCAATTTGAGATGGTACTTAAAATTTCACGTATTTTTCAGTATAATAGAGTCCAAATACAGAGAAATATTTTAAAAATAAATTAAAATAAGTCAGTTACATGAGCCAATGTGTGCTACAATTCGTAAGATCTGAATATAGAAACCAAACTAATCAACGTTTGGGCCATATGGTTTAGTTTCGAAGTGAATATCTTTGGATGTCTGGAAATCAAATTAGGAATACACAGGCCTGTGCACAGATTGACCAGACACGTGGAATGTGCAGAATGAAATATCTGTATGCTCGATGAATATGCCTGCAAGCTTCAACATTTACATTTAGCAAATCATTGGAAAATAAAGCTTGCCTATCAATCTATATCAATATTAACAAGTAGTTTTTGAGACTCAAAACTTTTAAGATCCAGCAACTCATATATTATCATATACACGAACGGTCAACGGGGACGCTGATTCGCAGAGTGCTGTGGGTCGTACTTTCCTTCATCAACACATATCAACACAACATATTGGACAAATATCAAGTACCATAACAATATACATATAGATACAACTCATTACATATTGAGAGTTCCGTATGTATACACAGTGTTCCAGCCAGTTTATGAAAAGAGCAGGGTGCTAGGTCATAAAGGGCAATTTTAATGCGCATTGAATGAGCCTTAATGGGGCACTTGCAAGGGCCAATGTTCTTATTGAGCATGAACACCTGAGCTTTTACCTTTATTTTAATGTCAAATATATGTATATTTATTATTTTCATTCTTATTTGTGAAATTTGACTCGGTCAAACAAAAGGGCATAGAGGGTGCAGTAAAAAGACAGCGGGCAGCGGGGTTCCCCATCCTGCTATTTAGGCCTAGCAAGGGCACTGATAAAAATGTTCTGAAAAAAGGCATGGTTTAACTATTATAACCAATTTATTTAAATAAATTGCATCAATAGTATCAGTAGTATATTGATAGGTATCTATACATAGCATAACGTTTTAAGATTATATTGCAAAGATTACCTGTGGTCTCTCCAACAACTTTGTATTCTGCATGCGCTCCACGTTGCATTAAACAAAGAAGAAAAATCCATAATATATTTAGTTCCATTTTCATTTAAGAGGAAGTAATAGTGGAAATACTACACAATTTTTTTTCATGCTACATAAATACGGACCCTGAGTCTTCCATAGGCCTAACACTTATATCCAAATATCAACACAACCTCCAAGGTACAAATCGCTTAGCTAGTGAACTCCCTGCATTACTTCCTTTAACACATCAAGGTAGAACGCTGCTTCACTGTTGTTTTATGAGCATGAAAGATAATTCCCGTGAACACATTGGCCACATTGGCCCACCGAAAGTCGTAACAAAAACTGAGTAAAAGGGCAGTTAAAATGCCACAACGTTTGTATGGTGTTGAACTACAACTGTCATAATTAACTTAAACCATGGAGATAAGAGAAAGATAAATCAAGCAAGGAGTTTCCAGCCACAGTGGGGAGCCCAGGTTTACAACTCCACAATGATTCACGTGAACTGTAGCAGTGGCGAGCTGTTTCATGTATCTACCGCTCACCGCATTCGTTTGTATAGTATGTTGTAATTTTTATAACAATTCGGCAAATTATATTAAAACTGAATGCATGAATAAACGATTTAGACGGAACAGTCCTCTAACTATTGTTGTATTTCCACTGTCAATTGAATTAAACCTATTCCTTTGATTTAATCAGGACGGATAGTACTATATATTCCTACTTGTTCGACTTAAAATGTTTCCGTCGAAATAACAAAATCCTCAACGATTTTCTTTGATCAGTTTCAGTTTATGGTGCATTAGACTTAGCCTTACTGGGTATCCATTTCCTTAGATGATACTTATCAGCTTATCGAAATGTTACACGATAATGCGATAAACCCGACTGACCCGCAAGGATAAGAGGGATCAAGTGTTAATCCCATTTTGCAGTCACTTACTTCCTAATCTTGAAATTTAAGAATACTTTAACCAGTTTATAGAATAGTAGAAAGAAACATCAGACTAGCCTAAGCCTTAGGCAAGAATATGTAAAGTAAGTTTTAAGGAAATACGTTTTTAAGACCGTCGCGGAAATGATGTACTAGCAACACGTACCATTTTGTATGAACCTTTAAGGTATCCGGCCCAACGATATGTGAATTTTGGATACAAAATAGGGGGGGGGGGCTATTGTTCTTCAACGATATTGCAAAATAGGTCGTTTTTCGTCCGATTTCAGTTGAGTTGAAGAGCAAAAAATTAAGGCATCTACCATATAGCTGCTCGTGTAAGATAGGTTCATCCCAACCCTCACTCAGGGTGTTCTTTGAAAACTCGCCCAGGTTGGGATGAACCTTTCTTTCAAGATTTTCAATGAAAAATGGAGTTTTATCAGAGAAATTACAACAAATAGGTAAAAATAGGGAGTGAAAACATCAACTTCCAGAAATTCTTTTAAATTCATAGAAGTTACTTCCCCTTGATCAAAACGGAACACTTCACTTCGAACAACAAAATGTTGGCAAATAAAATCATTAGTATTTAAAGCTGCACGCTCACAGATTTACCGTTTTTACAATTTTTTGTCTTGGAAAGAGTAAATTTTTGCATAGATATCTGCAAATCAATGTTAAAACATGTTAAAAGATTGCTGACAAAAGATCAGATCGCAGTTTTTCATAATTCCGTTCGAAAATTACTGTTTTATATACCGTTACTAACGATTTAGAAAAATGCATAAAATATCAATTTTTGAAGTTAAATGTAAAAATCTGCGATCCAATTTTTTGTCACCAGTCTTATATGGTTTTCATCCATTTTTGCATAAATGGCTCGTTCAAAGGCAAAAAAAAATGTTGTCACGGCAAAATGTCAATCTGTGAGGGTGCAGCTTTATAATTTAAAGAAATGTTACATAAGTTTGAATAAACATATATTTGGAAATTAACAACCAACTCTTTATTAGAATATCCATGTAGCATGAAACACACTCTTAAACTATAAAGAAAAAAAGTTTTTATAGCCAATGAGTATCCGCAAATATTTTGCTAACATTCGACCTTTCACATTTTCATTCAATAAATAGCGGCGTAGTAATTTGGTTATGTATGTAAATAGAAGTGTTTTCGTTATTTTTTGGAACATAGATGCACTAATAAAACTTCATTAATTACTGTTCATAAAATCTTCTCACTAAAAACCGAGCGAATAATTAACTTTAAAAAACATCACTAATCAGAGAACTTTTTCTCAACAAACCGGAAATAAAAAAAATGACATCTACGTTATCTGCTATTATATATTCGCCACTCGTGAAAATATGTTTTTCTATGACACTCGTGAAATAAGATACGATTTTACACTGAAATAAATAAATATCCTCTATATCCTACACTCTCGGCCATGGAAGATACTTATATTGATAATTCCAGCATTGCCAAATTTTTGTATCTACTTATCTTGCATTATTCGATGCACATCTTTCAACCTAATCAAGACTAGTCTAAAATAATATACGTGTTATACGGGATTCTTCCAATCCCTAACGTCCAAACGGGTTTTTGCAAAAACTGGGTGTGTTTGAAAAATATTGAAATTGTATTTAGCAAAGTATTTTATTTTTGAAATGGATAATAAAGGTTTATATTCATATTTTACCATGTAAGTATAAAGCTATTTTGCACAAAACAAGCATTAAACACATGATCTACCTTTCCAATGAAACGAAACTTGACTGACACAGACAACAATTATGCCAAGCGGAACAACTCGACCCAATCGTAATAACTCGGCCACCTCCGACAAGCTTCGTGATAGACCTCGTAAATACAATCGTCATTCGGAACTCCTCGGCCATTATTTTCAAAAACAACCTCGGATGTATATGGTCGGTTTACATACTTAAAAAGTGGTACGTTTAAGTCCGCTGCAAATAGATCGCGTAGTAATCTTATTTAGTAGTTAAAATTTATGACTTAACTCTTGGGAATCATAATTATGTTTGCAATAATACACTTCACTGGCAATCAATTTAAACTGAGAGCAATGAATACAACTCTTAAACACTACATTTAATTAATGCTTTTATTCAAAAAAAATACGGACTACTTCAACAGATGTACCGGCATACATCCGAGGTTGTTTTTGAAAATAATGGCCGAGGAATTCCGAATGATACAATCGTAACAATTCGGCCATGACCGAAGTGCTCCGATTGTTGTAAATATGTGAACTGCAGCCTTGCGTTATGTTTTGACAGAATGAAATGAAGAAAACACCACCAAACTCATAATTATTCGTTGGATATTTATTTTTGTGTACGGAACTAATATAAAACAACATTATCTAGTAATATTTCTTGTTTTTATGATATTTTATGGACGCAATATGCTTTAAACCGGAATCCCGATTGCCATATGAAAAATCGTAAAAAAAATCCGTCAACGTAAAATTATTTGGACTAAATTAAGACGTGAATATCATGGTTGAACATAACATACTACAGGTAAAAATGTACGTACGAAAACACTTAGCCATAAATCTTCCCTATCTCCCTGAGGAAATCCTCACACAATATATTATGTGCATGGTACTGCTCCATCAATTAATTGAAACAGCGTTTGTTTTTCTTTTAGTTTTTTTTAAACACTTTTTTTTTAAACATTTTGTCATCAATAAAAAAGACAATAAAATGAGTTGGAACTTTAAATAAAATTCTTCATAATATCATGATTTAGCAAACAATGTTTAAGAAATGCAAAAGTATACATTGAGTTCAAATATGTTAAAAATGAATTATAGATTGAGTTCCAAATGCTTTCAAATTACATTAGTGTAACATAAGATTTTATTAACGTTTTTTTTTATTTCTCAGTTTAAAAAAATAAGGACATTCTATTATAAAGTGGTATATATGTAAAACAAATGGTATAAGCATTGTATTGTCTTTTCATATATGGCAGATTTCACAAAAAAGGCAATTATTTAGCCCATTTGCTTTCATTTATTGTTATTGCATGTCAACGTCATATATACAGCAATTGCCTTTCCCAACCCAATAAGAACACCTAATAGAAGTGATTTGTATTAAAATAATGAAAATATTGTGTTAAATAAGGTAAAAAAATGTAAAAATATGCCGATATTTAGGACAAAAAAGTCAGAAAATCTTCCCGGTACCAATATACCACTTTTTTGAGGATGCTTTTCAGTAACATCTGGTATGTATTTTATTCTTGTCTGTTGAATAATGTTTGCAAGAAATGTTAATTAAAACAATAATATATCTAAAATGATTGCATTTCGTTCGTAATATACTTAAATTTTCGGTAATTGCGCATGGTGATAACGTTACGGTAATCTGTCCTCGAATTGTTGTGTAACATTAGCAGACATGATCCACTGCTAACTGTTCTAAGCCTAACCACACCTTTATTAAATCACTGAAAACAAAGACTACGTGTCGGATAAAAACAGTATTGCATGTAACAAGAAATTGGTCATTCCCGACCAAGTTTTTTAGGTCTAAAAATGTGTTAATGTTACGCAAAATCGATTCTGTCCCATTTTAGCATGACGATAGCACCTTTTCTATTCGTGAATAATTTACACCGACTGAGGGTTAACATCCGGGTAGCGATTACTTTTATATTGGACTGGTTCACAGTTGACATTGAAATGATAAAAATAGTGGTGAATACCGTTGATAAAAACTTAATCCAAGTTTGGCTCATTCTGTCCTTCGATGTAACGTTAACATTATGTCACGCTAGCATTATGACAAGCGCTTAATAAAGCAAGAAAATCGTTGAAATTTGATGACTTTCCCAGAGTCAATTATTCGAACATAACAATGTCGTCTGTAAACTATCGTTTGTAAGTATTCATTCATTAGGTACGTAGTTTATATTGAATTCATACCGCTTTTGTGTTTGATATCGTTATTTATTGGACAGGATTAAGAATGCAAACGTTATAAAATGGACAGAAATATAGATGATAACGTGACAAATGGACATAACTGCAAATGTTACATTGGACAGAAACCTTCTTTTTTTATAAAACACATATTTATGTTTTGTTTTTTTTGTGATCCATTTCCCCTAATGTTACATAGGACAGAAGCAGAGTTTGACATCACCAAGAGAGAATGCTTGAGATGAAAGTCAATATTTGTATGCTCATTTTGTGATTCATTGTGTTTCTTATTTGACAAATCTTATTTTTGACACAAACTTGTGTTATATATTGTATCTTTACCTTATTTTAGTCACCTGAATGCTAGTGTTACATTTTGGACAGAACAATGTGTGCTATTGGACAATAGGACATCTCCCCTGGTGTTACTTTTGGATTCCTGTTTGAACCCCCCCCCCCCTCAGAGTATATAAAAGTTTAAGAACATTGTTTCTGTGCTTCTAAAACTGTTCAATCTAGTGACTGTTTTTATTCAATTTCAAACTGTCCCAGATTAAACTAGAACTGTAAGCCATAGGCTAACGAATACCCCCCACCCCTCCATGTCTAGGTTGTTTGCCCTGGAGTTAGGCCGGACAAAGCTAATTTTGCCTACAAGGGGAGATAACTCCAGTCAGGGTCATGTGACCTGTACCAAATTCACAGAGGCGAAAGTTTACAACATGGCCATTAATTTCTGAAAGTTTGATAAAGATTTGTTGAATAATAACAAAGATGAATCCCGGACAGGGCTTATTTTGCCTACTTTAACACATCAAGGGGAGATAACTCCAGTCAGGGTCATGTGACCTGTACCAAATTCACAGAGGCGAAAGTTTACAACATGGCCATTAATTTCTGAAAGTTTGATAAAGATTTGTTGAATAATAACAAAGATGAATCCCGGACAGGGCTTATTTTGCCTACTTTAACACATCAAGGGGAGATAACTCTGGTCAGGGTCATGTGACCCGTACCAATTTCACAGATGCGCAAGTTTACATCATGGCCATTAATATCTGAAAGTTTGAAAAAGATTTGTTCAATAACGACAAAGATGAATCCCGGACAAAAAAAAACGGACGGACAGACAGACGGACAGACGGACAACCCGATTACAGTATACCCCCCCCCCAAACTTTGTTTTGGGGGGTATAATTAACTGAATGCCAGTGATAACGATAAATTAGTTAAAGGCCTAGTTTAGGTCCATTTTCATAATAAAACATTGAAAACTGCACAGCAGGTCTTATCAGATTGGAGATCTGATAAGACTTTTTCTATTTTCCCTGAACCCCACCCCTGGACCTAGGGTGTGTGGTTACAATTGACTGGTGCATTATGACCAGTGGTATTGTGGCGCAAGTTGACAAACTAAATGTTGTTCCATGTGGAAGGAGTCTGATGAATAGATTTACAGATAATAAACTGACGTTGTATTCTTGTAGTATTTCAAACAAAACTGTTTTTTGAATGTAGCAAAACAATAAGAAGTGTTAGTAAAAGTAGTATCTAAAATGATCTGTTGCTAAAAATTTAAAATGTTTGAATTTATGGCATTTACGTTCGAGTGTTTTGTTTTAGTTTGTAAGATGGTGAAGACAGCTCTGTGAATTTAATCTCTCAAATCTGCTCCCTTGGTAGAAAACATTACGTATTGTGTTAGTTTTGTGAGGCAATGAGAAAGTACCCCTGGTGGGGATCAAACCAAACCCACGACTTCTTGTGTTAGAGGCAGACATATATAACTTAGAACACTCTCATATCTCAACAGAAAGTATTTAATAATTTTATTATCTCTTTCTGAACCATACCCTTGAAGACAAGAAGATGATGTGTAAATCGTCTGAATTGTTTGACTGTTGCAATTTACTTACATTAAACATTATTTTATAAGAATTGTCCTTTGCTGTGTCGGGTTGGATTATATGCAAGGTTACTGCAGGTGGGGTGGTTCTTGTTACAGGTTTTAAAGTTCTGGATGTTTGTTTGCCTTTTTTATGATAAGATCTTTTGATCAGTGTTCATGTCACTCTGTAGGCATATACAGTTCGGGGTAAAGATTTCTGATCAATCTCTTATGACACTGTGTATATGTACACAACCTCTGTAAATGGATCTTAATCTAATGCACCAGTCAATTGTAACCACGCCCCCCCCCCCAGGTCCGGGGAATAGCGGGGACTTTGACTTTCGGTCCAGCAAACCCCGGGTAAAATCCCCGCCCTGCGGGGACGAACTGATAGTAAAACCCCGGCCAAATGCCCCTCGCACCCCAGAGACTCTATATAAGTCAATATCTCCGCTATCTTGGCACTAAGACAAAACCACCGCACTCACACGGCCATGCGGGGCCACCTGGAAAGTAAAAACACGGCCCTTTTCCCCGGCTATCCCCAGTATACCCCAGACCTGGGGGGCCGTGGTTACAATTGATTGGTGCATAATTGCCTAATTGTCTTATCAGATCTCCGATCTGAGTATCCTGCTGCGCAGTATGGGATATTTTAAGATAGAAATGGACCCTTAATGGTCCTGAGCCGATAAACCTACCGGTAAACACAGGAAATTGGCCCCTACTGTCAAACCAGTGTGATTAGAAGGAGATGTACAGCAGGGGATTATCATGCCAAATATTCCTTAAATCAGGCCTTAAAAGGGGGAGGGTCACTTTTAAAAGGCTTAAACTAGGCCTTTAAGACACACAGTCTGATCTTTAGTTCTATTGTTGGTTTTTTGGAGATTGTTTAATCAAACTGCTGCGGGAACAGTGTTTCCAGGATTCGTCATTCAGTCTGACACCATATAAACTTAGGTTAGCAGTGTATTTATAAATCAGCATGAACAAAACTAGTAGGAACTATACGAGAAGCAATAGAATTATATTGTAACAACAGGTTATTAAAATCTCAAATGAGTAAAACATTATAACAACATTTAAACTAAATGAGGAGTCAAAGAAACTATTTTCAACTGTAGAAGCTCATAAAATGTGTACGTCTGTCACACTGCAACTTCGTCAAATCTTGTATGATTATTATGATTTTTTTGTGATTATCAATTGACTGTGTTTATTAAACATTTATATAGTTTGTTTTATACTGTATCATGCTCAAACAGTCTGTGGTAGGTCTGTATTTTATTTTGTTGTGAAACATTCTGTCCAACTGCTAATGTGACATACTGCTAATGTTACTCATTCTGTCTTGTGGTAACACTAGCACATACTCGCAATTAACAATTTATAATATATATGTTTAATATCAAAGGTAATGATAATTGCACCATACTAGAGACATTTATATTACCACAACAAAACATTTATGTTTATAGCTTATCTGATCTGATATAAAAAGAAAACCTATGTTTGCAGAAAACATTTTCTGTCTTGTTGTCCATTTAGGGTTTGTTTCAATAAATTTATTTGAGAAAAACGAAACAATCTTTATTTTTTGTCTGTACAATCTGTTTTATAGATAAATGAACCATTTAGTGCAAGACAAAATACTTCTTTGGATCAAAATATTAAAAAAAAAAAACAAGTTTTTACCGGCAATATTGTAACACTAGCACAAATGGTATGGTGATACAATTTTTTTTTTTTTTATAAAAATGCATGAATAAATCATTGCAAATGTTCTAAAATATGATAGATAAGAAATTGCTGTAAAAGATTATGTTGAAATCACAAAACTGCATTAAATTTTAAAACTCAATATTCGCCGGGAACTTTTTGGTCACCAAAACGTGAAATCTGCCATATGCAATTAAAGAATGGAATGAAGGTCGCACATTCATTAATGGGCAACATGTGTGACATGGTCATAAATTCCTTAAGGGATTAAGGGGCTTCATAACACCTTTAATTGAGATTATAGTAACTTGAAAGTGACAGTTAATTAAGGTTCTAATATCAGAACAGAACAGAACAGAATTTTATTACACGTAAACTATACATTTTTTGTGTTTCATATACATATTTAATAAATTACAATTACAATTATACAATGTAGTGTGAAATATTAAATCAGTATTATAATTAATCTATTTTTAAGGATGAACTGGAATAGAAAACACGAATCAATCAAACTAAAATAGTATACAATACAATAACCAATAGTTTGCTTTTTATATACTAGTTTATGTTGGAACAAATGATATCAATTGATCAATTTCTAACAATAAAACAGACTCACATAGTATATATCAACATAAATAGTAACCAATGGTTACAAATGTTAACAAAGCATACTACTGCTTGAGATAAAAATGTGTATCAAGGCTTATAATTATTGATTCATTAATAAAGTAGAACGCACCTTAAATGCTTCCGATATATATTTGCTTAACCTAAATGTTTCAGATGTATTTTGTGTATTAAGAAGTTGCACAACTTTAAACATACTAGGTCTTATTCTATAATAACCTTTAATATAAGTTTGTCTTAATTGGACATAAGGTGTACACTTAAATATAAAATGAAATTCGTCTTCTACTTCGTTCGAGTCACATACTTGACAAAGACGTAAGTGCCGTTCTAATCTATCATATCTGCCAGTATGAACTCAGAACTCTTAAATTATGCGAACATATACGTATTTTTGTGATAGCAATTCTAAGATTTCTTGACACAATATTGTCTAATTATTGTATTTTTGCACAATTGACTGAAGAATATACCCTGCATCGACTGTAGACCTGCCTCTTCTAAAACCAAACTGTGCATCAGAAATTACATTATTTTCTTCACACCATTTAGTTATTCGCTGATAAAGTACACATGTAAAAAACTTTGCAAAATTGCTTAACAATGTTATACCTGTATAATTTTTAACATCCGATTTATCACCTTTCTTATGTAATGGTACGATTATACCCTTAGTCCAGTCGACTGGAAAATTCCCAGAGTTTAAAATAATTTTAAAAATTTCTGTAATATATCCTCCCAATATGTCACATGCTTCTATAAAATACTCATTTAGCAATTTATCTTCTCCATGTGATTTATTCTTCTTAAGCAATTTTATAGCTTTACAAACCTCATCGTATGTTATTTGGTGATCTAGATCACCAAAAACAGTACTAAAATCATTGAAATCATGGTTGTCATTAAAACTTTCAGCCTCCTCATTTATTTCATGGGTAATATCCGCAAACATCTGCTCGAAATGATTTTTAAAATCTTCCAAGGGTACATTTACATTCCTATTACCTTTTCTTCTTATTTCTTCTATTTTTCCCAGTCATTTTAAATCCATCTTTGGTTTATGTAAAGTCCATGAAAAACTCTTTCTTATGGTATACTTTCACGATTGTATTCCAAATAGTTCACGTTAAAATCCCAAAATTTAGCCCCGTCCCTAAAACAAGTCTGATCACTACAAAGTATAATCCACTTTAATATCATGGCCATCATTCCAAACTATGGGCAGCTTGATACATTTTGTGTATGATTTTCAGGATTTAAAACCAAACAAAAATATATTTTATTTATTTATACCCGCAAACTCTGAATTTTTAGATAATACATTATCAAGAATTAAAATCAAATTGTACTGAAATAGCAATATGGTACTACAAAAAAAAGTTTCCACTGTTTAAGCAATAAAAGTTTTATAAATGTTCAAGTTCAGGTTTTTATTGGCATTCTACAGGCACAAAAAGGAGAATGTTCCGTAAATTCTTCTTTGCATTCATTTTCTTTTGCAATTATTCAAATTTGTTATTTAAAGAACACAAGTATGGTAACAACATTGTACATAATATATGTGAATTCGCTGAAATATGTAATATCCTTCAGAATAATACAACAATTGCATGTTCGGAGTAACCAGGCACCAAAATCTTACTTTACCGTACCATTGTTAATGTTCGGAATATTATTTTGATAAAAAACCTAACCATCAAGTGCTTAGTAAATCAAGGCAAAGCCTTTGTAAATTTCATCCAACATAGGGGTTGAAAAGTCTTCAATATGGCTATCAAAATATTTCAACTAGGGGTTGAAATATCTTTGATTTGGGGGTTGAAAAGTCCAAACAGGTAGGGGTTGAAAAGTCTTCGTTTTGAGAAGTGGTTGAAAAGTCTTGGGGTTGAAAAGTCCTGCTCCCTATAGGGGTACCCGCGCTCATGAACGGGGGAAGTGCTGTTGTTGATTTAGGGTGATATGATGATTGCTGTACTTGTTGGAAGCCAGCGTGATATCTATCTGGAAACTGTTGTCGTGCAAAGCCATTGTGATTTTCGAAAAGCCCCTGGGCCACTGGGATGGTTCCCTGGGCGGTTGTATGTATCTATGCATGTATTTCTTTAGACCTTGCGGTCAAGGATAACCCGTGAAAGTGCAAGCACTTATTTCCAACGGGGTCCTTTGTTTTTTGCTGAAGGGACAGCACGCTGAAGAGACAGTGGTGGGATACAAGGAAGTCCGGGTGCGATACCCTAGCTCTTTTTCGAAGAGACCCCTTGGTTCTTTTACGTGCTCGTTGTAAAGCACCGATACACGGGGTACAACTTTCCTGGGTTTAACCAGTACTGAGTACACCACTTTTTCAAGCACTACCCTTTAAATGCCGAGCGCCAGGCAAGGGAGCTACTTGTACCAACTTTTAACGTCTTTTGGTATGACACGGCCAGGGAGCGAACCCACGACCTCCCGCTCCGTAGGCGGACGCTTAACCACTAGGCCACGGAGACGGTTGAATGATTTTGTGATTGGATCATATAAATAGCTGTTGACATAGTCTATCACGAACTTAATCAACTATTGAAACCTTATATCCCATTTCCGAACTTTTTAACAATTGTTTTTCTTGTATCTTCTTCTTCACGTGGAAAATGTTCATATATTTTTGTGCCTTGCGGAGTTCCATTTTACGTACTGGTTCACGATGCGACAATTTTAAATATGTAACCACTATTGGACGGGAGAGTCCGATGGAAAATGGCTGGTGTCTTCCAACACGATGCACCTTAATGAATTGGAGAGTTGTGACATTTGTCACACTGACTTGAGATATCCTGTCTTTGAATATGGTCCGTTTGGAGTACCATGAGAATAACTTTTATAGTATTTTCAGTTCCATCTGATTTTTGCTGTGCCTCATTTACACGCCCCATTTACACCAAATATGATGAGGTCTTTTTGTTAAATGAATTAATTTTTGAATTTTTTTTCTGTTCTGTGAATTATAATCTGATATATCTTCTTGGAGATTTCGTTCGTTGGATATCAATACGTCAGTAATGTAACTGAACGTTTGACAAAATCCCGTATTATTACATATCGAAGGAAGATTAACATTTTACTTTGGTTGGATTTTTAAACTGACCACTGGTTATGGATGGTTGTTGAAATTGGTCTCAGATGCTTATTCAATCTGATATAACACAATCAATAGACAATATATTTGATTGTGAGATGGACGGATATTAAATGTGAAAACAAAAACGTTGTAAAATTTATTTTTCAAAATTAGTAGATAACAATATCACAGTTTCAGGAATGTCTGTATTGCCTTATTCTGTATTTTTTGGCAAAAAAAGGAAAAAAAAAAAACACACCATAAAATCCCGAATGACTGAGAGTTCAAGGTATATACAGTGGAACCTCACTAAACCGGATCTCCACAAAACCGGAATCCTCGGGATACCGGACTTTTTCCAGAGTCCCGATTTTCCCCTTCTATTTTCATTGTAAAATAATCCCCACAATACCGGAACCTCGGAATTCCGGATACCGGACAAAAAATCGAGAAAATTTGTTAGTTGCCAACGTAATTTTACCTCGCAAAACCGGACATATATTTGTTCAAACATGTTAAAATGATTTTGTGTATTAGGAATTCGCGAATCGCGTGACACTTTGTCACTTTGTTTTGACAGCCGGTGCGTCGTTAAATATTGCACCTTTGATGTTGTGATAACTCGATAATCGATAATGATGATTGCGCTGTGGATTGACTGCCGCGCGATAATCAAACGTTAATCAAACTTGTGAAAAGAAAATTGATTGAAACATTAATTTGTTTGTTGCAGAAAATAAAGAACTAGAAACGGTTATTAAGTTATCATTTTGGAGGGTTGTTTTATCTAAAGACATCTATGAGTGAATCAAATTAGAGCGGTGCGTTAATTAAACTATTAAACATACTTAACAAGCATTAAATTACGCGAGTTGTTTTATTTTTTTTAGACTCGGAAAAAAGATGATAATAAAAACTCAGAATTATGTTTATCACTTTTGCATGTGCTTTAATCATGTTTCACCCTCCGTCTAAAACTGTATAAACTGTATATGAAATGAACATTGATATATAAATGAATATACATGTATACTCTATGCATTATTTCAAGTTACTTGAACAATCGTTGATGTAAAATAAATGTTATCTTTATGTGTTTTTATTTTATTCCAATTTCCAACTTCCCTTTAAAGGTTAACTCAGATAATATTTTGAGTAAACTTACTCCGTACATCAAATCCTCACTAAACCGGAATCCTCACTAAACCGGAAATTTTGCCCAGTCCGGACCTTGTCCGGTTTAGTGAGTTTTCACTGTATCTCTTTAAAATGTTTAAAATGACGAGAACAGAACATTTTTTTATTAACCAGACAGTCAAAGTCACCATTGCACAAAATATGAACAAATGCAAAAAATCCTACATTTTTATAAATACTTAATACATTTTATAAATATAAATTAAATATTCATAATGAATGCATTTTCAATGGAAACTACAATCATATTATGCAATCATTACAAAATATAGATTCGGTTTAGGACATACACACACATAGTATATACATTTAAAACTATTACCTTGCCTTAAGCCACATAGATTGTTTCCTCCCATTACCTTGTAAAAAAAATACACAATATTTTTAAGTCAATCTCATTAAATTATTTCAATCATAACGATGGTATAATAATCAAATCATCATATAAATGGTACATAATATTTATCGGTTTGGATCTTCTTTCACAAATAAAGTATGTCTTATAGATGCAATAGGCAATCTGACTTAAAACAATGTTTACAATATTATACTCTTTTTGGTAAATTTTGTAACCTATTACTATATATCCTTAATTTCTTTCTGTATTCCACATCTTTTAAAAATCTCATGTATAGCATTCCAGAAAGTTGTCAAAAATGGACATTTAATAAAGAAGTGTTTGTAGTCTTCTATTTCATTACAATAAATACATTAAGGGCAATCCTTCAATTTCCATGTAAATAAATTTAAAGTCGTTGCTACAAGATTACGCAATAACTTTATTTTAAATTGTTTGACTTTATTATCCACAATGGACTTATGAACAATATAGTACCAAGAGTTCCAGCAAATATGCTCGTGTAACCGTCGATCCCAATAACCATAAATGTAAGGCTTTTCATAAAATTGCTTCATATAGATTTGATATATTTGCTTATTCGTCATATCTTTAAAAGGTTTATTTTGGATAGTTTCAAACTTTCAATTATATCAATTATTTGTACTGTAACATTTGTTGTTAATTTATTGATCATAATATCATAATATTTAAGCATCTATTGTATTTATGTTACTTTCATAAAGTGAAAATAGGTACTATTTTAATTGTCATGAAGCTTAAAAGTCTTAGGTTTCATGCCCTTTCAATTTCTAACAGCTAAATAAACATCTTTAACAGTTAAGCAAAAATGTTAAGTTAAATGGGGGTCCCGTGTGACAGTGCTATACACTGGTGCACGTTAATTTACTTAAAGAACCAGGGTAGCTCTAACCTTACATTCTGTCTGTGCACTATGCTCCAAAAAAACCTAAAATGACTAACAATCTTAACAAAGCACTCGCCGAATGGGCAAGGCCCGAAAGCGAGTATAAATAAGCACACACCCCACCCCATTGGTCCTGAAATGATGGTACACTTAGGAAGGGTTCACTTGTGAAATAGTTCACTTCGTCATGCATCCAATATGCGGACCGCGCCGTTCAGGGGTTTCCAACAATGGAAACAACTCTTCTCCCACAAAGATGCGCAGCCCCAGCACGAAACCCGGTGACCACAGGGCAAGAAGACAGTGTCACATAGCTTGTTCTTACAAATCTTGCAGATCATATACTCTTTTAGTCTCTGATTCTCCCTAAGCACGAATTCCCTGTCCGAAGTTGCTGTAAAAAAAAACCTTATATAAATCTTATAATACATTTTAACGAAGGGCATAGCTAAATAATTGGTTAATTCTAGGTTTGCGATGTCTGAAGAAAATACTCATGCAGTGAACAATTTTTTGAAGAGCTTAATGTTTTTTGAAGAGGAAGATAAGGTAGTGTGATAGCCTTTGTCAATGATTTTTTGGTGCAACTTACTGCCTTTTAAAGGCTGTTTCCCTTACAAACAAAATGTCCATTTTTTTAAAAAATCACTGTTTGTGTCAGTCGTCATTGTTGGAATCGCAATGTTGTCTACCACAAATATATTTTGTATACAAGAGAATTTGAATATGATCCTTATGTATGCAAAACCGAAGAGTGTCTTGCAAACAAAAGTTGTGCTGTTGTTGCATGCAGGCACAAACTAAAAGAAGTTAAAGTGAATAAGCAGATACAAGATTATCAAATTCATCCCTTGAAGAGCATGTCACTTCTTTGTTACATGTATGCAAGTGAAAGTGACTTTGTTGTTGCATGCATGTCCGAAGTGTTGTTCATAGTACAGGCAACAATATTTCGATGCACAATTAAGGTTTTGATAAATCAGCATTGCCATACTAGACTTAATGTCAACTTTTATTTTCACATATAACATCACTAATCAAAACCCCTTCAAAATATCCAACTGAACAAAATGTGGTATATAATAATTATGTTTCCATAGACAATACAACGTGTTCTATGGCTTACGTCTTTCAAGTTATGCCCCTCAGAAATGAAAACCTAGAATTCCAGTCATCAGATGTGTTGCCTGTCAGGAGTGCACATACTTTTCCACTTAAGCTCATCATGACCTTGAACCTTGCCATAATAACATTAACATTAATCTAATAACCTTGACCGATCTGCATAATAAGTTTGAAGAATACACCAGTAATTAAAAAAGTAAGCGATTGGAAACGAAAGAGTGATGCCAAAGACAATGAGGATGGAAATCACCATTGTCAACCATGCTTTGCAGGAGACACAAAAACAAGGTGTCACAGGAAGTGAGAAAAAGCCCCCAAAAGGCCTTGTCTTAAAATGTGCTATATTTCCAAAGAGCGAAATATGTACATGAAAATAATAAAGCAGTGCAAGATGAAGTGGATGTCAACTTGTCTCTGGGTCTAAGCGTTCTTCAATTATTGATCGAAAAATGGATTTTAGCTCGATGTCACTACAACTTAAACTTCAGTTATTGATGAGAAATGGATTTTCAGCTCAAGGCCACCACAAGCTTTTACCCACTGACCTACAAATCAATAGGGTCCCTATGCTGGTCTTTGTAAACCTGCCTACTTGTTTGCAGTTTATAAGCCTTAGTCTTTCTCAGTTATCGGTTGGAAACAGGTTTTCAGTTTAAGGTCACCACAACTTTGACCTTTGACCTACTAACTTCAAAACCAATAAGGCGCATCTGCTAATCATTATCAACTTGCATACCAAGTTTGAGGTGCTTGGGCTATATCATTCTTCAGTTATTGACCAGAAACAGATTTTCAGCTTTCACCATGACCTTGACCCCTGACCTCATCTGCTGGTAATTACTGATCTGCCTACCAAGTTTGAGGACTTAGGGCGTCAGTGTTTTCAGTTATTGACTGGAAATGGATCTTCAGCTTGTATCCACAACCTTGACCTTTGGTCCACAAGCCACAATATCAATAGAATTCCTCTGCTGATCATAACCAACCTACCTTTCAAGTTTAAGGTGTCTAAGCGTTATTCAGTCATTGATAAGAAATAGTGGCGACAGATGGACTGACGGTTGATTACTATATGCCCTCCTTTAGGTGCATAAAAACAGACCATCGATAGCATTCACTACTCGCTCTCGTTTTATACACAGATTTAGCACGACTAGCTGGGGTAATTTTTTCTAATGCAGAAAATCTTTAAAAACACACACAGTTTAATGTCGTATGAATTTGGTTTTAAAAGTTGTCATGACCTCACTTGTTCAATTTCCAACAAATTTGTTTTTCTTTAATAAAAAAAAACATTTTGCCATTCACAAGTTTTAGTTGTTGTAGTGTATGAGGTATTCGAAAGATTTCACCTTTATCACAATTAAATGACAGCGTGCTCGACTATGCCGCTTTGACTTAGAATACAATAACAATGTAATAATACCAAGTTTGGTCTTTTTATGTCAAACCTAACTAAAATTATTCGATACATAAGGTGACTTTGATGCTGCCCACCCACCAGCCCACCCAAACAATGCGATCGTAGCAAAAGAAATTATATGGAACAACAGCAAAATAAAACTTCCTAATAATAAAACATTTTTTTACAAAGAATGGCATAACAGGGGTCTAAAATATGTCGAACATTTGTATGACTACAGAAACAAAACTTTTTATGACTTTAACGACTTATCGAGACTATACGATCTTGGTACACATGATTTTTTGAAATACTATGCTTTAATCAGCAGTATTCCTGATGACTGGAAAACCCGGTTGAAAAATGAAGGCATATCATATAACACACCAACTTACTTTGTAGATAAAATGGAGGAAAATGCAAAAATTAGTAAAATAGTCTAAAAGAATCTTATTATACAACTTAAACCTGAAAATAGAACTCGAGAAGAAAACTGGGAATCTCAATTTGATCTTAACTCTATACAATGGAAAAATGTGTACACCACAGGCGCTCAAACTAACAATAGATACGAAACTTCGGGAATTCCAATATAAATACATAATGAATATCCTTCCAAACAATGATAAGCTTTACACGTACAATATTGTTGCATCAAGGTTATGTGATTTTTGTGTTATGAACATCGACTCAAACATCCATATGTTTTGGGAATGTCATATTTCGCAGACGTTTTGGGGTGAATTTAGAACTTTCATAACAAATTCTTTCAATGAAGTGAGCTTTAGAGAACTATCATATAAAACCATTAGCTTTTGTGATTTAATGCCAAACAAAGAAAAATTTGGTTATCAAATAAATTTTATGATACTTCTAGGAAAATATTTCATTTTTAAATCAAAATGTGAAGGAAAAATACCAACATGTGCCATATTTGTCCAATATCTCAATAAACGACTAAAAATAGAGAAAACAATAGCAACAATGAAGAATAAAATCAACACCTATAAGGGCTATAATAGACGATGGCAACAATTAGAACAGAACAGAACAGAACAGACAGTTTATTCGACTTATACATGTGTACATCGTCGTAATACATATAGTTATACTTATTATCTTTGTAAAACAGCTCCAGTATATAGTAGTATTGTAAAGCGCATTTGAATGAAATATCCACCAAAGAACTGTACTTTATAAGATCCATTTTTTTAAAGCAAGTAGGTTTTTTAAAGTTAGTAGGTGTTTTTTTTTTTTATTTTTTAAATTTAACATTTATATTAGGAACACTATTCCGAAACATCAAATACACACCACCTCTCCCATTTTTTATTTTTTTTGTCTACCTTTTTTATTTGAAAACAAGTCCCAAACGCTAATAGGAGTTTTCAAACAAAGAGTTAGATCAATATTTATTTGTTCACATTGATATTATTTAGTATAACGGTTTGTATTAAATGGTATACATATATAATTATGTCATTTATAAATGTTTGTATGAATGAACATTTGGGCAATAAAAAAACAGAAACCAGAACAATGACGCAAGTCATTCAAATAACTTGATTTCCCATTATGAAAATGTGGTTAAGAATATACAAATATGCCTTTCAAAGGAAATTTAAAAAAAAAATAATAAAAAATAAATTCAATGGCCATCTTTGTATTTAGGCTTAAAACGGAGTTATGTTTCTTGTTGTAAGATGGTCGTAAATAATTTTGAATTTTATTAAGTGCATTAAATGAACGGTATAGAAGTTTTTTTTATTAAAATCCCAACTTGCCCTTAACTTTTACTTGCCTAAAACTTTAATCTAAGTCAATCAGGGGCCATAACTTGTATAAAGGATATGGAGTTATTTAACCTCATTGGGTGATGGTCCTGAACAATTGTGTGAAGTATTAAGTCAATTGAATAAGGGTATAGAAGTTATTAAACAATACCCCAACCTGCCCTAAACCTAAGTTCCATAGTCAATCACAGGCCATAGTTTGTATAAAAGATAATATGGAGTTATCTAACTTCATTATGTGATGGCTCTGAACATCTGTGTGAAGTATAAAGTCAATTGAATGAATGGTATTGGAGTTTTAAGAGAAAATCCCAACTTGCCCTAAAACTTTAACCTGCCCTAAAACTTTAACCTAAGTCAATCAGGGGCCATAACTTGTATTTAGGATAATATGGAGTTATGTAACCTCATTGTGTGATGTTCCTGAACAACTGTGTGAAGTATTAAGTCAATTGAACAAAGGATATAGAAGTTATTAATAAATATTCCAACTTGCCCTAAACCTTTAACCTAAGTTCCATAGTCAATCAGGGGCCATAATCTGTGTAAAGAATAATATGGAGTTGTCTAACCTCATCATGTGATGGCCCTGAGCAACTGTGTGAAGTATTAAGTCAGTTGAATGTAGGGTATTGGACTTATAAGTGAAAATCCCAACTTGCCCTAAAACTTTAACTGGACGCCGACGCCGACGCTGGGGCGAGTAGTATAGCCCACCTATTCCTGAATAGTCGAGCTATGATCCTGAAATTCAGGTTCAAGTTCGAATGAAAATATATCAATAGCTTGAACTATTAAGATAATAGACTATATGATGAACCATTTTAACACAACAATTATATGAACTAATGCCATCACAGGAGTGATAAGGGCTCAAATGATAGCATATTTGAAAGGGGTGCAATTTGAAGGCATGCTATTAAACAAGCAATTAAATCTGACCATATTTAACCATGAATTACATAACTTGTCACAAAATAGTTATTAAAATTCTAAGCAAGGATACAAAGTTTATATCTTGAATGGTTTTCATGTTCTTTACGATACCATAAAACATGACATAATTTCAAAGTAGACAAAGGACCATATATGTGACAATATTGAGGCATAAACTAAATAACGTATCACAAAAGAACATATTATTACTGTGATCAAGTAAAGAAGTTTGATCTTAAAATGTAACATAGCAAAAGAGTGTATTGTTACTATGAGGAAGTTTAGAAAGTATGAATTTGATATCTTGAACAGCTGATAAGTTATGAACGAATAAACATAAAAAATGTGGATAGACGGATGGACTGACAGGGTAATTATTAAAGGGCACCCACATTTTTTTTGTTGGGGCCCTAATAATTAAGGAAAAAGTTCATTCTGTATGAACGCAGGAGGGCAAGCTTGCATATGCATTACATATGAAAACGCCAGACAAATGCAATCAATTGTCTAATACACATTTTCAAAAATTATTCATCCTTTTTAACAGATTATTACCTAGTGATGAAACCATAATCGAGTACAATCGATAAATTGTCGCTGACAATGCTTTGTCGGCGACAATCGATAGTGGTTGACCAAAATCGATGTCGCTTATGCTACTTCCGGTAACTACGTATTTTTTTGTTTTGTGATAAATGTCGAGAAAATGTCAATTTTTCTTTCTGATAAATTCTTCTTGAGTTTATTCTAAAAATAGAGGTCACTATCTTACACAAATGCGCTGAATGTAAACACTTTTGCTTGAAAATTCTCCCATTATTACAAATTATTTTAATTGTTTATTTATTTCATAAAACCTTCTTCAATAACCTATGGTGTACTGAGTCCAATCTTACCTGCAAATACCGGGGATCCAAGCTCGATGCATTCTGTTTTTGAAACCTTACTTGGTATCGTTTGTAATTTACTAATTTACTTCTTTGTGAAAGTTTTATGAAACTAATGGTATTCTTATAAAATGTTCAATATAACAGGTTATTGAATGTTATGCTGGTTCCCAAATATTTAATGTGCTTTTACATGGATAAGTGCTAAGAAGACTTACTTGATTTTTTTTTTATTCATTAAGTTATTAACGACAGTAATAAGGTTACTTACTGTTGCCAAAAGCATGACTATAGCATTACATGTACTGATTCCAGGTTTACCATTTAAATGATCATGATGATACTATGTATAAAGAATGTTTTCCTTACTGATGTTATGAACTTTCGATTATTGTCCGATAGTAAATCGAAATGCTTGGTCCGATTCGATTATCGATAGCAAATGAAGTCAGATTTTCAAACACTATTATTACCTATACTTAAAGAAAGTTTTTCGCTAATATACAAATGATGTTTTGCAGAGGGAAGGCGAAAAGGTTCTAAGTGACATTTATAGGATCTTTTGTGTTTATCTCACATTTTGCTAATCCAATCAGAGTGCAATACCGATTTAATGATATGACATGATAACACATGTTCGAAGATAATAGATATAAAGAGCATAATATTGTTATGCATACTGCACTTCTTGCCTACTCAAAACAAAAATGATCTTATCACCAGAGCTTGTCAAGTATGTGCTTGGTACTGTACCTTCTGCATCTTGAGAAGTGGGCTCCACCTGACTTGCAGTGGCATCACTGTGGCCATTGAATTCATTCATCACATCTGGATCATCTGCCATCTCCATCAAAATGGATGCAAGATCTCCAGCTTTGAAAGGAGTATCCAGACCTAAAATGAAAAAGACAAATAAGTCACTTTGTATTTCTAGCAATTGAACAGTCCCCTACCAGTTTTGTTTCCATAGCAATATGTCTTGTCCAACAAAGACATGCATGATCTCATTATGATTGTTCTCTATCCACACAAAAAGTTTCATATTCCTTGCTTGCTTACTTGAATTACCGGTAAATCAAGGACAACATTAGTGAAATGTGCATGTATAATCTGAAACAGTAGTAAATAGTATGGTGTGTGTGTATGTACATGTAAGTGTTTGTGTGTGCATGGGCATGTGCATGCATCCATGCCTGCATGTGGAAGTATGTAACAGCATCCAAGTTTAGTACCTAATTATTTATTGACGCAATTTTGTAATATAAAATAACATACCATTTCTGTTCTTGAAGATGTTGAGGGCAATTTTGGCTTCACTTTCAGAGTAACCAAACTCTGCTAGAGCTTGGACAGTAACAGCCCATGGATGTTCTATCTGGAAAAATGGCATTTTCTTGTAAAATTGGCAATTTGTAAGATTAATACTGCTTTTATTAAATTTTAACTAGAGCTATTACAGATGAATACTCCTAGAAGCCACCTTGACACAGGAAATGGTAAATATAATGCCATGAGAATATATACTGTGAAATTGTTTATGTCAATTTAAAGGGCTATAACTATTGTCAGGCCAGGGAAATGTCACACATTTAGCAGATGCACCATTTCCCAGTTGCTGATAAACATTCCTTTTAAGTGTGTGAAGGTGCAATGTAACATTTGAAGCTAAATGTAGTACAATAGTTTGAAACGTATATCCACCTTGGGGTAAACTATCATGGCATTGTATTACATATTCTTAGAAAAGTAAACTTATCAAATGTTTGAAGCATTTATCAAGCTTCAGTTCCTTCAAAAACCAAACAAAGCAAAGCATACAACGTTTTCCTTTGTAAAATGTTCAAAAGTAGGTTGCCAGTATTTGTTTTACAAGGACATCTCAATCAAAATGACCATCCTCCCTACACGCACCAATCTTTCAAAATCCCTATTTGTAACAGAATAAATGCTTCCATATGACAATGTTTAATGTTAATGTTGTAAACTGGAATTATGCAACTAGAAATTGTCACTTGTTGGGAGCATGAATGCATATATTTTCAATACCTTCTGATAGCATTGGCTGAAATAGCAAAATATCACTGATTGCATTTATTCTTTGCATATTTTGAGAAAGACATGGAGATTTAAAAAAAATAATATTTGAAAAATAGTTAATATTGCTATCTGGCTGTTGATTGACATTATAAGAGTTAAAATTCCAATAAAGATTGTGACCAAGTTTGGTATAGACTTGATAACAAAGTTATTAATTCAAGAGTTAGAGAGCATTATTGAAAGTGGATCACGATGACACCGATGGACACCATGATATCTATATGTCTGCCATGCATTTGTTATATAAAACATTGGTTGAAATGTCATCGTCATCCATGGACAATACGGAAATTTGTTTGCACATCTGTTAAATGCTGTTGTCAATTCGATTTTAAGTTTAAGTATCGAAATTAAGTATGGTTAATGGCCATTGTCAAGATCATACAGGGATGATATTAATGTGCACTTACAATTTTTTTACAAGGTCAATATTCATTAATGAAGAAATGAAGGTAAAAAAGCCAAAGTCAAGGTTATCAAAGGAAAGACAGTTGCAAAAAAATACAATGGTCAAAGAAATACCATTTATAACATCATTTCATGACAAAAGTGATCATCCAAATAACATGAATAGCATGTACTTAAATTATGACAATTCTAGGAGAAATAATAAGTTTACAAGGCAGAGGTCAATAAAGAATGTGTAATTTGAAAATTCCAAGGGCAAAGACTAATGTATTGTATGACATTTCCAAGGGCAATAAGTTTCCAAGCCAAAGGTCGATGACTTATGTATTGTGTGACAATTCCAAGGGCAATAATAAGTCTCCAATGCCATGGTCAATGATTTATGTATTGTTTGACATTTCCAAGGGCAATAATAGGTCTCCAATGTCATGGTCAATGACTTATGTATTGTGTGACATTTCCAAAGGCAATAAATTTCCAAGTCCAAGGTCAATGACTAATGTATTGTATGACATATCCAAGGGCAATAAGTTTCCAAGGCCAAGGTCAATGACTAATGTATTGTATGACATTTCCAAGGGCAATAAGTCTCCAAGACCATGGTCAATGACTCATGTATTGTGTGACAATTCCAAGGGAAATTAGTTTCCAAGGCCATGGTCAATGACTTATGTATTGTGTGACAATTCCAAGGGCAATAAGTCTCCAAGGCCAAGGTCAATGACTAATGTATTGTATGACATTTCCAAAGGCAATAATTTTCCAAGGCCAAGGTCAATGACATATGTATTGTGTGACAATTCCAAGGGCAATAAAATGTCTCCAAGGCCAAGGTCAATAACTTATGTATTGTGTGACATTTCCAAGGGCAATAAGTTTCCAAGGCCAAGGTCAATGACATATGTATTGTATGACAATTCCAAGGGCAATAATAAGTCTCCAAGTCCATGGTCAATGACTTATGTATTGTGTGACATTTCCAAGGGCAATAAGTTTCCAAGGTCAAGGTCAATGACTAAGGTATTGTATGACTTTTCCAAGGGCAACAAGTCTCCAAGGCCATGGTCAATGACTCATGTATTGTATTACATTTCCAAGGGTAATACTAATTTTCCAAGACCATGGTCAATAACTAATGTATTGTGTGACAAATGCAAGGGCAATAATTAGTTAGCAAGGTCAAGGTCAATAAATAATGTAATGTGTGACAATTCCAAGGGCAATGATTTATTGGCAAGGTCAAGGGCAGTGAGAAGTGTCTTGCACTTCTACTCATACTGCCTAATATAAATTACAGTCATTCCTTGGAAATTTGTTGAGTAGTTTGCATCCAACACCCAAAAATGCACAGTAAACAGGTAATAGACAGAATTTCTAAGGAAATTAGTTTTTAGTTGACCTAGTCAAAGTTAATGAAAACAATTTGCGCACTAGGTTTTCGGGTTTCTTTACTGCATGGTCATTCAGCGCTTGGACAGCCGACAATGACGAAAGAAAATTTCATCACCTCTCAATGTAATTCGCTAGAGCAGCAATTGGTCAATATTGCTCAACAATTACAAAATCACAATGATGATGTAAATTCATTGCGAGAGAAAGTGCGTGGATATAGTGTTTTGGTTGAAAAAGAAGTTACACAAGAGCTCTCACAGAGAAGCGCGCTCGACTATTCCGCCGCTTTTCAGTGTAAGGATTGAAAAGTTTTGGCGAAACATGCATGGATCACTGTTAGATGAGATTCAATGCAATACATGATGTGCTGAGATATTAACATTAATGTGGTTACATGCAAAATTTTAACCAGAATTTTTAAGTGTAATAATAAAGGCCCATTATTTGCAAAATACAGTTATCTAACTTGGTTATTCAATTAGGTTGGGTGGTTGAATACCATTGTATAAAGTCTCAATGCAATACATCAAGTAATTGCTGAGATAATATCCTATGTGTGCTAACATGCAAGACCTTAACCAGAATTTCTAGGTCGCATAATAAAGGGGCAAAAATTATATAATATGAAAGATAGAGTTATCTAACTTGATTAAATAAGAAGATTAAATGGTTGGGAGCCTGTGTGTAAAGTTTCAATGTAATACATGATGTATTTGCTGAGGTATTGACTTAAATGTGGTTACATGCAAAACCTTAACCAGAATTTCTATGTCAAATAAAAAAGGGTCATTATTTGATTTTAATGCAAACTAGAGTTATCTTACATTGTTATTTAAGTAGATTGGATGGTCGAGTACCATTTTATAAGTCTCAATGCAATACATCCAGTAGTTGCTGAGATATTGACTTAAATGTGGTTACATGCAAAACCTTAACCAGAATTTCTAAGTCGAATAATAAAGGGCAATTATTTTGCATTAAATGCAAACTAGAGTTATCTAACTTGATTATTTTAGTAGGTTGGATGGTTGAGCACCATTGTATCGAGTCTCAATGCAATACCTCAAGTAGTTGCTGAGATATTAATCAATGTGTGCTTGCACGCAAAACCTTAACCAGAATTTCTAAGTCGAATAATAAAGGGCAATTATTTGCATTAAATGCAAACTAGAGTTATCTAACTTTATTAATTAAGTAGGTTGGATGGCTGAGTACCATTGTATCAAGTCTCAATGCAATACATCAAGCGGTTGCTGAGATATTAACCTATGTGTGGTTGCACGCAAAACCCTAATCAGCATTTCTAAGTCAAATAATAAAGGCCTATTATTTGCATTAAATGCAAATAAGAGTTATCTAACTTGATTAATTAAGTAGGTTGGATGGTTGAGTACCATTGTATCAAGTCTCAATGCAATACCTCACGTAGTTGCTGAGATATTAACCTATGTGTGCTTGCACGCAAAACCTTAACCAGAATTTTTAAGTCAAATAATAAAGACTTATTTTTGGCATTAAATGCAAACTAGAGTTATCTAACTTGGTTAATTAAGTAGGTTGGATGGTTGAGTACCATTGTATGAAGTTTCAATGCAATACCTCAAGTAGTTGCTGAGATATTAACCTATGTGTGCTTGCACGCAAAACCTTAACCAAGGGGTGACGCCGACGCTTGGGTGAGTAGTATAGCTCTCCTTATTCTTCGAATAGTTGAGCAAAAAACTGAAGTCTGACTTAGAGTTCGAATGGAAGAAAAAGGGATATAAAGTTAAGTACAATTTTAACTGTGAAGTGCAGGATATTTTTAAACAAATTGACTGGGCTGTGAAAAACAACAAACAAGCGTATTGCAGTGAGCTTGTTTCTGAAGCATTTGACAAGATTTCTCAACGTCAGAAGTTGATAAGAATTGCAGATTCTTCAGAGTGCGGCTGGGAGACAGTGAACTGTTATACTGCTAATCCGCTAGCCAATGATTCCGAGGATGAATCCAAGTTGTGAAAGGCAGAATATCAGGCACACAAACTATGCAAATCAAAAGCCGTCAAAGGTTTGCAGTCGACACGTAAGGTCCCTAAAGCTACTGCTACTTCCGGTTCTCTGCCTGCTTCTTTTCGATACCAAGGTGCAATACCGCTCCATTTCCGGCATTTCAACCCAGGGGCACCACGTTTTTTCGAGGCCAACCTCACCAACCAATGCCGCTCATATTTCTTGTGCGGGTCCTTTGACCATTTCCGGCGATCGTGACCCTTTACTTCCAGAGCAGCCACAATCGACAAGACAGTAATTCAACTGGTCAGGAAATGAACAAAATCCATCCCTTAACACAGAAAATGAGTACCTTTTCTGTAATTCTGATAACTCTGAATCATCAAGAATTGTCATTTTTAACCGATGATTATTATGAGTACGATCCTGGACAGAAATATATCATAGTAAGGGGTCCTTTAAGTCCTTTAAGACAGAATTTAGATTTTTGGAAACGCATACATGCAAACGATTTTGTCATAGATATTATTGCCAACGGATTTAAAATCCCGTTTTTATTCTATGCCTCAATCATGTTGTCTCCGCAACAATAAATCAGCCTTAAAAAATCAAGATTTTGTAAGTGAAGCAATTAAAGAATAGATAGAAATTTAGTTAATGTTAGCGAAGATATACCTTTTATGGTAAACCCTTTAAAGGTTTCTTTTCGTTCTAAAGGCATTTTTTTTTGTTTAATTCTTGATCTTCGAGCAGTTAACACACACTTATGGGAACAGTATTTTAAATACGATGATATCAAAGTAGCTCTCGGTTTTTGGCTGTAGGCCGCTAGGCCTGCATACTTTTATTAACCGTATCTCTGAAATCGCATCGGCAGATCGACATTACATTTTTAACGTTTGGCTTATTAATGCCCGCACGGGCGTATCAACCCAAGCGCGGTTAGAACTTCGGTGGTCACTGACCCAATTTACATTTACATTCACATCAAACATACCTCGTAGGCAATAGCTACAGACTGCGTTCTGCATACTTACATACTGTACATAATGAGTTTTCAATCTATGTTATGTGGTTAGTATAGTTCGATAAGCTGCATTTTTAGAGTATATTTTTCTATGTCTTAAATGTCTTGACATTTTTTTATTAAGATTGTTAGTTTATACTTGTGTATGTAAAATGTGTGTCGCATAAAACCATTCTCTTGTGTAAGTACTTATTCAAAACAACCTTTTAACCATTAATAAATGAATATTATACATTTTACCACTCAAATTAAATGGTGTAAAACGTTGACAGGCTAACAACCTGCTACAATTTGTATTATAGTCATGTTATGCCGAACGGAAAGTATGTGAATTTTTTCAGTTTGTCTCAGTAATTTCAGTCTAATATTTTGAGCATGTAGCACGATGCATATGCATATTATTTTTTTTTTAAAAACTGATATAAATCTGTTCATATAAATCTGTTCATTTTGTCCATGAGTGATATATGTTGAGCGTATAATTAAGATACATGTATGTACATCAAACATACAGGATATAAATAGTATGTGGGTGATTCAAGCCAGAGGTATTTGGCGTTGTAGAAAGAAGGCTTAAACATTAAACTAATTAATATGTCCAATGCATTTTGTTGGGATGCATTTGGTTGAGCTAACATACCCTGGTTGTAAATTAAATACGCCTAAGTCAAGTTTCAAGTGTAGAGTAGAATCTACTAAAATTTCCTTCATGCCTTATACGAGACTGTGCATTGTTCATGAAACCAAAGCTCCAGATAAGGGTTTAATATGGTATTGAGAATTACTCCATACCTTATTTAAGTAACTATTTGGCGTAGTCTACATTTGAAGTGACTTATACTGCATGAGAATCAACTTTAAACTCTAAAAGTGTTCGCGAAGGAAATTATGAGAAATTATGAATTATGTTTTACATTTACATGACTATACTCACAAAATGTTGCAGGCCGAAAGCCATTCAATGCTTTAAGCACTATGATTAGAAAAAAGTTTTTGGATGGTTAAGTTTTATATCCACTCGTCTTATCATTTCATAGAAATTTCCCCATTTAAATGTAGCATAAAAAAATTAGAATTGACCAAGAAACCTAGTTTCTGACTCCATGTTACCCAGTTCCAAACTAATCTAAGATGTTATCAAGGTAAACATTCTGATCAAGTTTCATGAAGATTGGTCCAGATATATTGCAAAAAAATATATTCTGATTAAGTTTCATGGCTATTAGAGCAGATCTATGTATTGCCTCTAGAGTGTTCCCAAGATTTCTGTAACATAGGACTTAGTTTTTGACCCCATGTGACCAATTTTAAAATTCTTGTAAGAATTCATGAAGGAAAACCTTATTCTGACCAAATTTGTAAATAACTGACTATCCAATACCAATGTTTGGTTTGGGACACAATTTTTCAAAGATTTCGCCTACTGACCTGGTTTCTGAACACATGTGACCCAGCTTCGAATTATTCAACAACAATCAAGGAAAACAGTTTTATTAAGTTTCATGAATAGTAGATTGCCTCAAGTGTGTTACCAATCTTTTTTATAGATTTGACCTATTTACCTTGTTTTTAACCCATATGATCCACTTTTGAAATGCAGTCGAAATTTAATATAAGAGAACATTCTGACCATGTTTGAACATAATCTGACCAATCACCACCTTAAAATAGTTTCGGACAAGATTTTTGAAAGATTTGGACTAGTGACCTAATTTTTTATTAAATGTGACCTAGTTGGAAACATGTCCAAGAGTTCATCAAGGAAAACATTCTGATCAAGTTTCATGAATATTAGATTTGACCTAGTGACCTTATTTTCGATCATTTGTGACCCAGTTTTTTTACGACCAAGATTTCATCAAGGAAAATATTCTGATTAAGTTTTATGAATATTTGACCATGTATAATGCCTCTAGTATGTTCCAAACATTTTTCTAAGATTTGAACTAGTGACCTAGTTTTTGACCCAATGTGACCCACTTTTTTAAGTAGTCCATATTTCATCAAGGGGTATACATCATGACCAATTTTGACCATAACTTGACCAATCATTACCATGATATGGTTCCAGATTTTTCTAAGATTTGACCTAGTGACCTAATTTTTGATCATATGTGACCTAGTTTTATTTAAGACCAAGAGTTCAGCAAGGAAAACATTTTGATTAAGTTTCATTTAATATTTATAATGCCTCTAGTTTGTTCCAAAGTTTTTCTAAGATTTGACCTAGTGACCTAGTTTTTGACCCCACGTGGTCAAGATTTGATCAAGGGGAACATTCTGACCGAATTTGAACATTTTCTGATCAATGCCTACCAAGATATGGTTCCGGACAGACAGACCGACGGAGGTAAAGACAGGATGACTTACGGACGAACAACGCCAAAACAATAACCCTCCTGAAACCTTCGATTCGGCGGTGGATAATTAACAAAGGGCAATAACTCTGAAAATATGGAAGCAAGAATAACAGTTCTTGTGCTCTGCACTTGCCCTCAATGAGATCAATCTACATATGAAATTTCAAGTTGATACCACTTATAGTTTATGTAATATGCCCAGGACAAGTGAAAATGGGACATGGACGCCAACAAAGGGCAATAACTCTGAAAAAATAGTAGCAAGATTTACGGTTCTTTTTCACTGCACTTGCCCTCATGACATCTATCTAGCTATGAGGTTTCAAGTTTATACCTCTTAAATTCTTTAAGATGTGCCTCAGACAAAACTTCAAGCATGAACAATAACAAAGGGCAATTCCTCTCAAACTAAGAAAGCAAGAGTAACTGTTATTATGCACTGCACTTGCCCTCCATATGATCGATCTACATATGAAGTTTCAAGTTGATAACACTTCTACAAGATATGCCCCGGACAAAACTTCACGCATGAAAAATAACAATGGGCAATTTCTCTAAAACAAGGAAAGCAAGAGTTTCTGTTATTATGCACTGCACTTGCCCTCCATGAGATCTATCTACATATGAAGTTTTAAGTTGATAACTCTTATATTTTACACAAGATATGCCCCGGACAAAACTTTAAGCATGAAAATTAACAAAGGGCAATAACTCTGAAAAACTGGAAGCAAGAGTAACAGTTTTTGTGCACTGCACTTCCCCCCAATGAGATCTATCTACATATGAAATTTAAAGTTGATACCACTAATAGTTTATGAGATATGCCCCGGACAAGTGAAAACGAGACACGACAGCCGCCGCCAACGACAAAAGTAACCCCTATTTTTCGCCTTTTCAGGCGCACACAAAAATAATGTAACAAGTTTATGAAAAATGTTATTTGAATTTTTTAACAAATCATTTTAAATGAATATTAAAACAAACATGAGTATACGGAACACACACATGCTTTGTTTTACTCAACATTATGCTCAAATAGCAAAGACAGGCCAAGAGGCGGGATATTTTTGGGGTGAATCATTTAACCGAAGTGAATGATTACTTAGCAACCCCATCCCCAATCATGTTTAGTCATTTGCTAGTGACATACTGAAAATATGTACAAAATACAACAAACATGAGTGTAATACTACACACATGCTTTGCTTTTTGTGTTACATTATGAACACATGTCTAGGGTACCAGTACACACATTTGATTGTCAGGCTAGGTGAAACGACCACTATTAAAATGGAAATATCAGATTTGACCTTGGTTTTGATGATCAACAGAAGTTATGCCTCATGGCTTGTTATTTATAGACAGAAAACTCAACACTGAATACACCGTAGAAAGATGAATGCAAAAATTCCACATTGCCGTATGTTATATTTATACAAGAACAGTTTTAGACAACAAACCCTAATTAACCTTACAGTCCTAAGCTTATGTACCAGATTTCCACTTTTCTCCAAAATTTCCTATGTGGTGGCCAGTTATGGGCATTTAATTATAATAACATGGTCTGTCATGAGCTGCTGATAGGATCATAAAATATTCCAGGATGATACTATCAAGTTATAAGATTACAGTCTTAGCTAGGGGTGAATAAAATGAACATTGCTAGAAATAACGAAGACCGAGATTTTCATTTTGGTTTAAAGGGATATTTTTATCTCAACACATTATAACATTTTTGTAACAAAGGTTACAATAATTTTGATTGAATATTAGTAATTGGTTTATATCACTTATGACTCATAATGAGAATATACACATAAGTATGTACAATAATGCAGAAATAAGTTGTTGTTTTCAAAGACCTTAAAGATTTGTCTGAAAATAGGTGTCTAGGTCCATAGTAGTGGTTTGACATTAATGGAAGATATATATAGATAAATAAATACCCTTGTCATGTGATTCCTTCAAAAATGAGAAATTACTGTTTAATCCTCGCTTTAAATTAACAACTACAACAAGTCAGTCAAGTAGTAATACTTTGTGCAATTGAACTGTCTGAGAACAGTTCATTCTGTGCTCAATGAATTTCAGAAAACTGCATTGTGAATTTTCAAGGCATAATGATCAATGCAAACTTTAAAGCTGCATTCTCACAGATTGAACGTTTTGACAACATTTTTTATTTTTTGTCTTGGAACGAGCCAATTTTTGCGAAAGTCTATGGAAACCAGTTATATAAGACTGCTGACAAAAAATATCGCAGATTTTTATATTTAAATTCAAATTTTAATGTTTTATGCATTTTCCTTAAACCATGAGTAACGGTTTAAGCCATAAAACATTAATTTCGAACGGAAATATGAAAATCTGCGATCTGATCTTTTGTCAGCAATCTTTTATTATTAGTTTGCATATATTAATGTAAAAATTTGCTCTTTCCAAGACAAAAAATAAAAAAGTCGTAAAAACGGTAAATCTGTGAGAGTGCAGCTTTAATATGTCTAAAAAAATTATCCATTACTCATGAAATTAATAAATAAATAAACAAGAAATGCCACAATGCGACAAAACCAGGTTTTTAATGATTGACAGAAGAACTTCAGCCTGTGTCTGTTTTTCTATTTTTAGTAACAGAGACCATGACCCTAGGGACCCCAAATGCAATCGATTGAAAGGTATCCATAAACTCTTCCTTTATACCATCTTGTGTCAGGATATGTCAACCCTAACTTCAGTTTCAACTGTTTTTCTATTTTTAGTAACAGTGACCTTGACCTTGAATATAGGGACCCCAAAATGCAATCCCATGAAAATATACATAAACTCTTACTATAGACCAAGTTTGGTCATGATATGTCAACCCTAACTAAAGTTATTCAGTTTCAACCGTTTTTCTATTTTTAGTAGCAGTGACCTTGACCCTAAGGACCCCGAATGCAATCCCATGAAAGGTATCTATAAACTCTTCCTGTACACCAAGTTTAGTCAAGATATGTCATTTCTTTCTGTTTTGTTCCCATAGTTACCACACAATGGAAATATAAATGAATTATCATTTGTATATAACATTATACAAGTTAACTAATAATTAAAACATATGACAATTCCATACTTCATTATTACAATCATGAAAAACACAAAAATACAAAAATTATCAATATTGGCCCTATTATTTCATTAATTTCTTTTTCATTTTTTAAAGTTTATATAACACCCAAAACGTTGAAATATTTATGCATAAACGCATCTACTCCATAATTAAGAAGTTAAAAGTATTACAATCAAATAATAAAACACAAAACAATACAGACTTTATCAAACATTGCCTTATTAATTAAAACAATTTCATTCAGTACATTAAAATAATAAAACATAAAATCTTCTTCTTTCTAGTTAAGAAATGTATTTATAAAATAAATAATATATTATGAGGAACTGCTTCTAAAGAAAATAGCTTGACACTTGAAATCAACTTCACAGCCCCAGATAGAATTAAAGAGGGCCAATTAGTGATGGCTAGGCCTTCAGCTGAAGTTAATGGGAGATTAACAGTTATAAGTAATTTATTAGCTAATAAGCCCTTACTGAATCTCAGTCGCACTCTGGTACATATGCATAGGACTACTTAGTTTCCAGGGCGATGCTCCTGCCTCTTCCACACTTTCTTATGTCACCTTCTATCAGACCCAACAAAAAAACGATACTCTCACAATCGACAATACCAACTCAGAATATCATAATCTTAAACGTTATATCAGTCATCGAAATTAGACTTTTAGATGAACAAGCCTGAATTCTTATTCCATATTTTTTTTAACAAGCCCTCCTATATAAAAGTCATAATATTAGCAAGCCTGGAAGACTTTTTCGACCACTGTTTTATAGAGTTGATCTGTCTCGAAATATCTATTCTGAATGATTGAAATGGTTTCAATCAGAATTAACAATAAAGGAGGTGCATATTGCATCTCTGAAACAGTGCCGATCGGCAATTTCGGTCGTACTACAAGAATTGTCACAGAAACCCACACGATTTGCAAAAAACTTTTTTTTCAATCCTGCTGTGTGCAATGCTGTATGCAAATAAATCTCTTGTTCAATGAAAAATCGTAAGTTTTAAGTCTGACCACTTTATTCATTGTACAGGCCAGAGTTTTTTATTTTTCGTTTTACGGGAGCACCGTACCTAAATATTGCAAAACCCAAATAAGAAAAAGATTAAAATTTCTTACTTTATTTTTATTTTTTCTGCCGCCCATTTCTTCGATCTCCGATAGAAAATAAAATTTAGTGTTACTTAACCTAATGCTAATTTCACAACAGAAAAAATTATCGTGCACAATTTTCCGGAAGCCAGCGCTTCTTGCTTAAGATGTCAACTCAAATATGTTCCATTGTTTTGTAAATCACATGCATAGTATATACCATGATGAAAATAAAACTTGAAACTTGCTTCTTATTATCATCGAAGCGCTTGTAAGGAAAATGGCCGCCTTTTACGAAATTTTAAAGTGGATTTAGTTTGAAGACTGATACTGTTGTTCATGAAATCGGTGCGTTTGTCATTTTGTGATATTTCGGAACGGAATTGTATTTTCTTTATACCAAAGCTTAAAATCACTTAAATATTCATGTGTGTAGACCTGTTTACACGGGGAAACACTGAAAATTGGAATTTGGCAAATTGCTGTACTGTTTCGGACTACAGAAAAAGACAAGAGTGTGATTTGGCTTGTTTGTCTTAAGACAATAAAGTTATATATTAACATATTGCATACCATTTTAATGGGCATTGGCTCCTCTTTTCATGTCACCCATTTTAAAATGGATTGTTTGTATGTTGATAAAGAAACTAAAAAAAAGGACTCTACTGTAAAATCTGTAAGTTTGAGTTACATACCTTGTTTCTTTTCTTGTATATCAAAGACATATACAAGAAAAGAAACAAGGTATGTAACTCAAAGACATTAAATTTCTTCAGATGTGTTGTTAATCTCAATATATGTCCCCAAAATGATATTAATCAACATTTTAGAAACAAAAAATGTGCCAGATGCAAGTATGTTTTGCCAGTGCGAGTTTCAGTGACTATTACAAGCACTACAAAATCATAGATGCTCCTATTAAAATCATGCATACATGTATATAATAATTTATGAGCAAATTTTTTTGACAGTGTAGTAATAAATACTAAGGAGTTACAGTTGAAAAATATATTTACATTGGGTGAATCAGTTGACTTGTGGCGTTTAGGGAGTAAAATGAATATCCAAATGTTAAAAAAAGTGTGCATTATGCACCAGTCAATGTTACCACGGCCCCCAGGTCCGGGGGTATATAGGGGATAATGAGAGAAATGGGCCATGTTTTAACCTTCCAGCAGTGGTTTTGTTTTCTCTGGACCTGGGGGGGGGGGGGGCATGGTAACAATTGACTGGTGCATTATTGTGGCTACTTGTGAAAATGACATCTTGTTTTGACTTTATTATACAGATCTATTATACCACAGGCAGTATGGAGTACAAAACATGTGTGAACAACTTCAAAACATGCATTCTATAAATGTTTCCGAAAAAAATACGGAAATCCATCTTATTTTTTTCTCAACGCTCATTTTTCGACATTTTTTTCTTTATCTTATTCCCTCCTCCTGGCGCTTATTTTTGAATAATTTCCCGTAAAACGAAAAATAAAAAAACTGGCCTTACGAATCAATTCACTACAACAGTTGGCAAAAGTCACCCATTAAGATATGTTTTGGTAATTTATCTTCCTTTTTGATTTCTGAGCAAAATGGTTGTGTCGAGGAATTTTGTTGGCTGATGAGCAAACACAAAAAAATGGCAAATTTTACACATCAGCAGGGCTTTTTGCAAAATCTGTGTAATGTGTGCTCTTGTTCAGAATGCAAAAGGTTGTTTTAAATGCACATACATTATGTACTCTGTTTCTTAAATGATTTACATCATGTAATATGTGTTTTGATAGAGGTACTTTAGCAATTACCATTTTTTCTTTTAACTTATGTTTTTTCATGGCAATTGTGCTATTTCATGTATCGGGTAAGTCCTTTTTAAAACAAGAGCTGTCACAGTATGTGACGAATGCCCCCGAATGTGACATTGACCTACGAACAAGGTCAGTACATGAAAAGTTGATCTTGCCTTTACGTGTCAAATACATATGGCAAATTATTTTAAATTGCCTCTGAACATAAAAAAATACCACCCATACTTGACAACCTACACTGTTATGTCCTTATATTCAGAATTCCCTTGTGAATAAACACTTAGTGTATCTTTCACCTTAGAGGTAGGGACATGGGTCCTGCACGCGACACGTCGTCTTGGTATGTGGAACACATGTGTCAAGTTATTTTAAAATCTGTCCATACAAGGGAAAGTTACAGCCCGGACACGACAACCTATACTCTATGTCCTTATATGCAGCACTCCATTGTGAATAAACACTATGTGTGACCTTGACCTTTGAGGCAGGGACACGGGTCTTGCACACGACACGTCGTCTTGGTATGTGGAACACATGTGGCAAGTTATTTTAAAATCTGTCCATACAAGAGAAAGTTACAGCCCGGACACGACAACCTATACTCTATGTCCTTATATGCAGCACTCCATTGTGAATAAACACTAAGTGTGACCTTGACCTTAGAGGTAGGGACATGGGTCTTGCAGGCGACACGTCGTCTTGGTATGTGGAACACATGTGGCAAGTTATTTTAAAATCTGTCCATACAAGGGAAAGTTACAGCCCGGACACGACAACCTATACTCTATGTCGTTATATGCAGCACTCCATTGTAAATAAACACTAAGTGTGACCTTGACCTTTGAGGTAGGGACACGGGTTTTGCACGCGACACGTCGTCTTGGTATGTGGAACACTTGTGGCAAGTTATTTTAAAATCTGTCCATACAAGGGAAAGTTACAGAGCCGGACAGACGGACGGACGGTGCGATTTTAATATGCCCACCTTCGGGGCATAAAAATTATTCAGAATTTGTGATGTGTGTTTTAAAGATATGAAAATTTCATAAAATACACAAATTCTCACATGTGAAGTTTAGCTTTAGATTGACAACATATGCATAATGACCGATTTATTAATAGCATTTGGTTTTCCCAAAAAAACATGTATCGTCAGAATAGTTACAATTTTTGTTCAACAAACTCCAAAAATTCACTTGATTGATAAGGTATAAATGCAACACCATGTCCAAATCCTGCATACAAAATTAACCATGGATTGTTATTGATTATTTCGTTTATCAAACAAGACAACTCGTACAAACACATTCTTGTCTAGTTCTTGATTGTTTTGATAAGGTTCCTAAGGGAAACAAGAGCTGTCGTAAGACAGCGCGCACGACTATGCCGCTTTTACTTAGAAGTGAATATGTAATTGCTTCAGCATGGTTGTTACGGTACTCATTTCTACGATGATAACAAAATACATAACTAGCACCTCTTCTTTGTACTTGTTCTAGTTAGTTTTTTATATTACATTGATTGGAAGGATCCCAGACAGTGGATGAGTACTCTGTAATAGGTCTGACTAGTGACACATCTCCTTAACCTTAGGTGGACAGTTAAACATAATTCTTTTGAGAAAACAAAGACTATTATTCGATTTGAGACTGGTCATGTTTATGTGTTTGTTCCAGGAAAGATCTGAAGATATATACAAAATGCTATAAAATCCCCCTGTTTAATACCTTATGTTCCAATTTATTTGAGGAGTTTTGGTTCTTAATGTAAGAATTAACAACATACCGGTAACATGCTGCTTTTTCCAAAAAAAAATGCAAATATTCAAAAAGACATCTGACATTGCCTTTCTGTTATAGACATTTTAATTTGGAATACCAGCTATAAGATTTTGAGGGAGGAGGCATTTAGCTACGACTGTACCAAGTCACCTAGACAGACAAATTATGCTCTCATGAAAATAAATGTTGTGTTCATTGTCACATCTGCTCTACATAATAGGGAGCTACAGTAAATGGGGTAAAACCTTGATTGTCATTAGCCCACAAATAAGAGCAAACACCAAACTTTATGAGACTTCTACTCAAAGATTGACTTATTATCTGCATTAAATATCTGCATTAAACCCTCAGCGTGTACATCTGTTTAATAATGGAAACTGGCAACAAATGTAAAATTAACATGCATTGTTTCCACTCTATGAACTTAAAGTTTACAATAATTTAAATCTTCATATCAGTAACAGAATTGTTTGACTTGTTTGTTGTACCAACCCTAAATTTTGGTGAAGAAACGTTGGGTTACCATGAATGATCAGATGTTGTAATTGTACACGTAAACACACACACAAAAACTAAATTATCAAGTACCGGATCAGATAAGTAACTTTAAACGAGATCTCTATAATATTTAAAACATATTCTATGCTTAAAAATAACAATCATAATGGACTAAACTATAATGGCTACAGCTGGCATCCAAAATCAAACAAATGGACAAGGGCTAGGCTTTTTTGGTTGAATCAGATTAATATGCTATTTGATTTAAGCAGACTTCCCGAAAGCCCTCGGTCCGACGGACATGACCGGCAAATTTTGATCCGGTCCAACAATTTCTGAACAAAAATCGGTCCGACTGTCCGGGTATTTTTTATTCCCGGTGAGCGAGCTTTAGCATAAAATCCCGGTAACAGGGTTTTAGCACGAGGGCCTGAGGAAAACGTTACACATGTTTTCATGGTCGGTTTTGGCACAGTGCCCATAGAATAACCAATCAGTGCGCATGTTACATATACTGTCAAGTCATTTGCGCATCCAACATGGCTTCTCTAACAATTTACGAATGTTAATTAAATAAAAAGAATATTTAAATCAATCGATGAATGTTCTGAAAGGAAAATGAAATGAAATGTCATGAAAGAATTATTTTGTGAAATGGCAAAGAAATAGGAAATGACTCGTTACTGACAAAGAAAAGCAAGTAATAACCTGCGATGATGATGGTGAAACTCAAACTTCCGGAAATATTAACATTCCATCCTCGGAAAGCTATGGACACTGTGCTGGTAGGCAATTATTACTTCTACAGTCTTCATCGTGACTGGGTTGCCCGAAGCCCAGGACAAGTACAGACTGTTTCAGACAAGTCAAAATTCCCAGGTGGTTGCCCGAACGGGCAAGTGCATTTTTTCCGAAATTGAAATCCCTCATTTTTCATACTTTCTTCAGCAACAATTCTCAAATCCTGAATGCACTTTCTAAATATTGGCTTCCGATATTGGTTTTGAGGCACAGAAATCGTAAATGACCCAAAATTGATGCATCATAACTTTGTAGTATGTGTCAGTTTTGACCTGGGAATATTTCAGTGTTAGAGTCGGTATCATCTGAAAGAAGCCTCAATGCATGATCTGAATGTTTGTTTAATACGCAAGAGCAATTAACACCCGAAGTGACAAGTGATTGTCGATCTGGAATCTGATTGGTAACCGTGTTAATGAGCAGCACTCAAACTGAATGACGTAATATTAACTCCGCCCAATATGCAAATTAACAGAGTCACCTTCCTCTTTTTCGCTAAGTATGATGGTTTTGATAAACAACAATGCTAAGATCTATTTTGTTTATTTATTTTAAGTTGTTTTATTATATCTCGGGTTAATTAAAAAATAATTTTTAATGTGTGACGACAGAAAAATCAACATTTTTTGTAGCGCATGGTCTAAAAGCGCGGGAAACAGGTGCACACTAGCTTCCTGTCAATTTTAATGAAAGTGTAAGAAGGACTGCGTAAATCGTTGTCAGTGTTAACGTTACAGTTCATTTCTATAACAAAACAGTATTGTCTAACAGTTATGGTTATGCCATTTATGAAAAATACAATGTTGCAATATTGGCAATAGGAACGTTGAATGTTTTTGTTTACGTTACTTGCGGAAAAAAGAAAAACCTTAAAGTGAAACTGAAAGTAAAAGTAAGAAAGATGTTGCTGCAAATAAACTATCGCTGGTGCATATTGGAATTTGACAAGAATGTATTGGGTTACATAACGAACATGCATTCAATAATAATAAGTTTGTCAGAGTCAGAACATATTTTTCTCACAAGTTTTGACTCTGTTTTTTTAACCACCTAAGAAAATGAAATAAGATCAGGTATTCTATTAAAAGTCATATTGATTATTTTTCGTCGTGCTTGAGATTTTTACAGAATTAACAGTGGATCTAATACAGCAGATCTTTATAAAACACTGGAAATTGTTATTATTTATTAAAGTTATGGAAACTATTTAATGAAGTATAGATTATTATGCCTGCCCGATACATGGACGCTTATTTAAGAAATACTTCTTTCGTTCGTGGTTTGGTTACTATATAATGAATTTTAAGTATTTTGATGATTCTGATGAGGTTTAGAGATGACTGAAGACCTTGTTTTCAATTTGCTGTTATCCTTGAGGGAATAAATGAACACAACAATTTGATTTTTGTAGCGTTTTTTTTTTTTTTTTTTTTTTAAATATTTTGGGCAAGTAAAACTGTTTTTGGGCAAGTGGTTTTCTCCAATTACTTGCACAAAGGAAAAGTGCTGATTTTTTTTTAGGCAAAGACTGCTTCTATTTTAAAAACAAGAGCTGTCACAGTATGTGACGAATGCCCCCGGATGTGACATTGACCTATGAACAAGGTCAGTACATGAAAAGTTGATCTTGCCTTTACGTGTCAAATACATATGGCAAGTTATTTTAAATTGCCACTGAACATAAAAAATACCACCCATACTTGACAACCTACACTCTTATGTCCTTATATTCAGCATTCCATTGTGAATAAACACTAAGTGTATCTTTAACCTCCCTTCCCTAAATTTGCCACCAACTTCCATCAAATGCCACCCAAATCCATGACAAATGGGTGGCACTTGGTGGAATATCAAGAATTCCACCAACTGCCATGAAATTTCCACCCAACTGGAGGTGGCAGTTGGTGTAAAATTTAACTCAGTTTTTTTTTTCATGTGGCACTTGGTGAAAAAGTTGGACTTAGTTAATTTTTCATATGGCGGTTGGTGAAAAAATGAACTCAGTTAATTTTTTGGGTGGCATTTGGTGAAAAAAGACTTAGAAAATCTCAAGAGTTCTGTAAAATGGAACCATTACTTATCATCATGGAATAATAATAGCATTTACGACAGTTGCTGTTCATGCTGCTGTTTTAGCATCATTACATATGCTACTATTTAAAACTAACTGGTAATGTTGCTGGTTATATTGATGATGATTACGATGTTGGTGGTTCTATTGATGATGATTATGATGTTGGTGGTTCTATTGATGATGATTATGATGTTGGTGGTTCTATTGATGATGATTATGATGGTGGTGGTAATTATGATGATTGTGGTGGTGGTGATTATGATGATTGTGGTGGTGGTGGTGGTTGATTTTGACAATTGTGGTGTTGTTGGTAGTTCATTGTGGTGTTGGTGAATATGATTGTGGTGATATTGGTGATTATGATGATTGTGGTGGTGGTGATAGTGATCATGATGATTGTGGTGGTTGTGACAACAACAACAACATGTTGTTATTGATGATGATGATAATGATGTTGATGATAACAACAACAAAAATGTGATGATGATTATCATGATCATGATAATGATGAGTTAAACTAAGTTTTCTGTGTACATGTGCTCTGTTGCTATTTCCCCAAAGGTACAGGGATCCCATTAATGTTTGATTTAAACTGGAATGACCTCTCTGCTGGAAAATCTCCTCAAAATATTTGAATCTTCTGACAGTTACTAGCATTAATTTTGTGGAACTTTGAATAGTGAGAAAAAAATTTGTGCAGTTTTGTTTAATAAAATGGATTGATTATAAGGTAACTGTTTTTTTTATCATATTAACAACCAAAAAAGATCATGACTTATCATTTTATTTTATTTTTACACATATTAGGCTCTTTGTCTTTGTTTAAAGTTTGACTAAGAGATAGGCTTTATGCATGTACTGTCAAGTATGTTTCACTTTATTCCAAAATAATTGACAAATACTCAGTCAAGCAATGTACTAAGTTTAAAAATTATCATTCAATTTGTACATTGAAGTTGAAGATGTATAAAGAAATGTTATACACATTTTTTTCCAGACAACCCCCCCCCCCCATAACGATGAAAATGTACTTGGACAAGATTCTAAGACCTTTTTGGTAAATATTTGAATATTACAATAACTTAAATGAAGACTGACCTCATAGTTTTATCATTTTTATTAGCTTATACTTATTTAAAAGTGCTAAGTGCTATGAAGGGTGAGATAAACAATATTAAATGCCAGTCAAGAAAAGATGTAGAAGATGTATATGATCTAAAGGGTGTGTGTGTTTTTAAGAAAAATCGTTGAGGTATTGACAAAGCCTTGGTGTTATTCATGTTGTTGGCTGCATGATTTTGAAAAAATAAAGATATTAAAGTGAATCTTGGTGTACACATGTTTCCAAAGACATTTGTAGAACAAATTGTAGAACAAATAACATTCTTCTGTGAGGCAAACCCTGTTATATTGAACAGATTTATTAAAATGATCGCTTTTTTCAGAAAGAAATATGAATAGAGGACTTCTATAGCAGAAGAAGTATAGCCAAACTTGCAGAAAACAACAACCGAATGACTGCATCACTAAAGAATAGAGACAGGTTATTGACATTTCAATATTCAAAATACCAAAACCGGTAATTAAATTAACTTTTTACCTGTATTGTCATTGCTAATACAACAGACGAGTGCTCTTGTAAAACATATTTGCAATGATTCAATGTATGAGGCTGAATTCTATATTTAGTTCTGGTATATCATTTTGTTGTTATACTAGGTATTAATCTGGCTAGGCCCAAAGCTGAAGAAACTTATTTAAGAGTATGTTTTAATGTTGTCATTTTATTTATGCATCTAATTTTAAAATATATTTTGAATAATGATAGCTAAAATGAAACCTCCAAAATAAATAATACTAAAACTGTTTTCAGGATTTCTCCAAATGTAGAAATGCAGACAGCTCTTCACCATCAACTGTGATCCTTTGTAATTTTGTGTACATATGAAACTAAATGACTGCAAAGTATTGTGTTTTTTTGTTGTTCTTAGGTTGTTGTATGCATAAATCCCATGATTTTATTTCCACCAAGTGCCACGTAATTTCCACCAAGTGCCACATTGGCATGGCATTTGGTGAAAAAAAGATCAAAGAAACTGAACGTGGCATTTGATGGAAAATTGTTCCAATACTCCACCAACTGCCACGTTGGGGTGGCATTTGGTGAAAAATTTGCCACCAACTGCCACGTGGCATTTGGTGGAAAACGTCCCAATACTCCACCAACTGCCACGTTGGGGTGGCATTTGGTGAAAAAATTTGCCACGTGGCATTTGGTGGAAAACATTCCAATACTCCACCAAGTGCCACGTTGGGGTGGCATTTGGTGGAAAATGGTGAAAAATTAGATCAAAGTCCCATTTTATTCTGTTTTTCATCGTTTTACACCAAGTGCCACCCGTTCCAATACTCCACCAACTGCCACCCATTTTCCATGTCCAATTCGTGGCAAATTTAGGGAAGGACTTAGAGGAAGGGACACGAGTCTTGCACGTGACACGCCGTCTTGGTATGTGGAATACATGTGGCAAGATATTTTAAAATCTGTCCTAAAAAGAGAAAGATACAGCCCTGACACAACAAGCTTACATTGATACTCTATGTCCTTATATGCAGCATTCCATTGTGAATAAACACTAAGTGTATCTTTCACCTTAGAGGTATGGACACTGGTCTTGCATGTGACACATTGTCTTGGTATGTAAAACACATGTAGCAAGTTATTTTAAAATCTGTCCATACAAGTGAAAGTTACAGCCCGGATAGACAAACTATACTCTTTGTCCTTAAATGCAGCATTCCATTGTAAGTAAACACTAAGAGTAACCTTGAACTTAGAGGTAGGGACACCGGTCTTGCACGCGACAAGTTGTCTTGGTATGTCGAACACATGTGGCAAGTTATTTTAAATTCTGTCCATACAAGGGAAAGTGACAGCCCGGACACGACAACCTATACTCTATGATCTTCTATGCAGCACTCCAATGTGAATAAACACCAAAGTGTGACCTTGACCTTAGAGGTAGGGACACAGGTCTTGCACACGACACGTCGTCTTGGTATGTGGAACACATGTTGCTAGTTATTTTAAAATCTGTCCATACAAGGGAAAGTTACAGCCCGGACACGACAACCTATATTCTATGTCCTTATATGCAGCACTCCATTGTGAACTAGAGCTATCACTGAAGATGATTAATACCCCGAAAGCCGCCCTGATATGAAATTGCAGTCAACAATTTGGAAAGCCAACCATAAATGACAACTTTATTTTATGGACTATCATCATTGTAGTTTGCTAAAATAGTGTAATGATTCATGTACACAGAGCTCCTTCTCAATGTGCTGTTCCCTTGTATTAAGTTTTATTACATTCCATCCAATAGTTTTCAAGTTATGCTCTGGACAAGAAAAAGTAACAAAGGGCAGTTACTCTGTAATTAGCTGAAACAGAATTGTGGTTCCTGAACACTGCACTTCATCTCATTATGATCTATCACTGTATGAAGTTTTATTAAATTCCATCCAATAGTTTTCAAGTTATGCTCGGGACAAGAAAAAAGGCCATAACTCTGTAATTAGCTAAAATAGAGTTATGGTTCTTGTGCACTTCACTTCCTCTCATTGTGCTTTACCATTGTATGAAGTTTTAATAAATTCCATCTAGTAGTTTGCAAGTTAATGTCTGGAAAAAAATTGACAGCAAAAACAACAAATAAAGGGCAATAACTCAGTAATTAGTTTAGGTAGAGTTATGGTTCTTGAACACTGCACTTCCTGGCTCACTGTGCTTTACCATTGTACGAAGTTCCAATGAATTCCATCAAGTACTTTTCAAGTTAAACTCCGGACAAAAAAAGTAACAAGGGGCAATAACTCAGTAATAAGCAAGAATAGAGTTATGGTTATTGTACACTGCACTTCCTCTCACTGTGCTTAACCATTGTATGAAGTTCCAATGAATTCCATCGAGTACTTTTCAAGTTATACTTCGGACATAAAAGTAACAAGGGGCAATAACTCAGCAATAAGCAAGAATAGAGTTATGGTTATTGTACACTGCACTTCCTCTCATTATGCTCTACCATTGTATGAAGTTTGATTACCATTGGATAAAAACTCTTGATTTTATTACATAAAATGAAAACTATAACGCAAAATTGTTAACACCCGCCCAACTGCCCGTCCGCCTCGTTTTCGCCATTCTATAACCCGTAATTTTTCGATGAAAAATCCGGCTAATAAAACAATATGCACATGGTAAGTTCTTACTGCTTTTTCATTTACACCTCATGGTCTTGTTAACAATCGATCACTGTTTATCTTTTTTATTTTTTTTAACTTACTGTACGTATAAATGTACAGAAAACAATACATAACATATCATAACAAATCAGAATGTTGAAATTGGTCATTTATACAATGCATGTATCTAGTCTAGCAGCTCTACTCTTGTTTTACAAACACTTGGCATTCATCTCTGGCATACTTTGTACAAGTTTATTTCTCAAGGTGTGGAAGGAATTGATTATAATAAAAAATGTGAACTCTTTCAGACACTTAATTCTTTATCAGTTTGGAATCATATTTCATATGAAAGGGTTTTGGTTAATTGATATTGGACACGAATCAAATTCTTTATAAAAGTTAAATGAACTTAACTGTACCATTACTTAGTATACAGATCATATAAAATAAATGTATATTATTTTATTTCGTGTAGTTGGGCAAATCTCAAATAAAGAAGATCAATCAAAAATTAAGTCTTCAGCATATTCATAAGTTAAAAGAGCAAACAATTTAACACACATGTGGTGAACTTGAATGATTACCTCCAAAGTTTCTACATCATTTTGTCAATTATCCTGACCTCATATTTGATTTGCAGCATATTCTTCCACCCTACATAACATTTTGAAAGTTAAAAGTACTTATTTAAAGGGGAAATATCCCTGATGTTATAAGACATTATGGCAATCTCATGGAATAGCTGTTTTTCATCCATCACTGACACAGTATTTGAGGCCCTCATACTGGAATCCAGATACATTTATATTGATCAATGGACTAATCTTATTGCCAATCCCTTTCGAACAAGTCCATCAAGAAATATATTCTATCAGGGCCTCAGAAAGTGTGCTGCTACTATGATCATGGAACTTTTGTAACTTACAGGGAAAACTATGCATAGATATAGAAACAAAAACTTATCGCAGGGATAATTCCCTTTAAGGGGAACTTCGTAAATTTAACATTAAATGCAGAATAATGACTGACCTGTACCCCTCTGACTGTGTTGATGAAGGTGACGCCCTTCTTGTTGTGGACGTAGCCACATTGCGGGAACCACTTGGCATGCTCTACCCAGGGATTATGCTCCGGTTCCCAGTCATACAGCTCTCCCCCGCACCAGTAACACTTGCATCGGTCACCTTCACCTGAATATATGAGAGGTTCAAAGTGGATTTTTTTATTCTAAACAAAGGAGCTTTACTTACTCAGTTTTATGAACACCGTCATTCTGTGCACATGGTCCAATTTAAAATGTTGTAGCTTCAGACATCAGGTAAAGAAAATCATATTAAAGATCATACAAGGATATTATTAAAATATGTTGGCAAAACTGTACAGATTTTCCAAACTTCATACAAGTGATCCCTTGGACCACAGACCCATGGCATAATTTGAAGGAATGTGGAAATAAACAACTAGAAGATGCTACATACCTGCTGATTACCGAATACAAATCCTATGGGCCTTGCAGTAAAATAGATTTAATTTTTTTGCTTATATCATTTTATATAAAAAAAAAGAACCAAGGGGCAAAATTTTGAAGGATTTTGGTAGACTGGGTCTTGTTTTTTAGAAAAGAAGATTTTAAAGTGGTTCCCAATATAAACAAGAGCTGTCACAGGAGTGACGAATACCCCCAAATGCCGCCTGGACACAGGAATGGCAAACCATTTCTTTGAAAAGAGGCCATAACTCCAAGGTTACTGCACACTGCATCTTCTTTTATCATGCATGTATTGTTTTATTTTAATCTGTTGAGTAATTTAGAAGTTACACTGCTGACAAGAAAAACTAGCTGATGCTCTAGCTGATCTCTTCTGGAATAAGACATCTAGAGCATTCACAAGCTTTTTTTCCAACACGATCATCATCAAATTTTACAAGTACATATTTGGGCTTGAATGCATCCTTATCCACCTGGGAATAAATCCCGGGACTGTTCCTGTAGCCGAATTAACAAGTCTATCTGACAGGTCAATATTTGTAGTAAGCACTACTGTGGCAAATATGCCATACTTAAGTTCTGCTGGTATTCCACTGGCATCTGGTTCAAATGAAGCATGCTGGATTTGTTTTGTTTGTTCATCTTTCCAAGTGTCAATTACTTTTAAGGTAAATATTTGCTCGTTTAGTTATTGAAGGATCTATCAAACTTGACCTGTATCTTCTGATGTTACACCTGTGTACCAAAAAATGTTCAAATCTGTCAAGCCTTTCATGAGTTATCGTCCTGAAACCATTTTTCTATTTTTAGTAACAGTGACCTTGACCCCACCAGCCCTAATATCGAACTTGATCTGTATCTTCTGATGTTACACCTGTGTACCAAAATTTTTTCAAATCTGTCCAGCATGAGTTATCGTCCGGAAACCATGAAAACCGACAGACCGACCGACCGACAGACAGACCGACCGACCGACCGACCAACCGACCGAACGACCGACAAGCTCACTCCTATATATCCCCTCAAACTTCATTTGTGGGGGTATAATTACAGGGCTTACATTAAAACATTGAAACTTAGAGCATGAAACATTCTTTCCTTAAATTTGTGAAAATTTTCTCTAGACTGTGGATATTTGTATCAAAATAATTCATTTCGCAAGAAGACTGATTGCAGTTGATTATGACCATTCAAAGGGCTTAGTTTTCTTCCAATCGACACTCAGTTTAAATAACCAGTGAAAGCATCTTGTTGCTCAAGTGCTTCGCTGCGGGATGTATAAGTCTGAGTATATTGTCATTCTAGATGCAGTTACTGACCATCACTGAACATCAAGAAAAAATCGGTATTAAACGACTTGAACTTTGTAGTTCCTCATATGATTTAAAATATTAATTATCCTTACCGAAAAGCTAAGCTTTGACATTCTGTTCAGTTAATAGAGCCTTTTTTTCAATAAATTGGTTAACGGATCCGCGCCAAATTATTTCGAAAAATAATTGGTAATTTTTTTAATTTTTTTTTTAAATATTGAAAAAATTAAATCAGTTGTGTTTTTTTGCGCACATGAAATGATGTAAAACCTGTTGCCTGTTCCTTTGCAACATACTGGTAAGGATGCAGTTTAAAAATTGTTTTCAAAATGGAGGCCTCATTGAGCTGAGATCATACAAAAAAATAATTCTCATTTTCAACATTCTATCTGCATTTAAACTTTTTTTTTGGTATAACTGACATCAAGGCTGATGTCTGTATCAATGGTAACAAATCAAATATAAACCAGAGTAATTGATAAAATATATTGTCCTGTGTTTGTCCCAGGGGGGAGGGGGCATTACTTGTTAAACAAATTATATGGAGACTACTATTCAAGTAATCAAAATCTGGGATAACTTAAATTTTGTTAAAGCTGCAGAGAAATATCTTAACCTCAAAGAATTCATTACTGAATATAAAGTCATTTTTATTATTTACATTTCCTTATTCCATTTAATAAATAATTGAGTCAGTGAACTTTGTTACATTGTGCTTTTTCTGTTGGGAAAAAGTAGTGCCCAGCAATGAGGAGACAAAGGCATATTCATTGTAAGGTTGATATGTGGAAATAGTGTTGCAAATAGGAAAACTATTGCAGTCAGGATGTGCTTCAAAAACATCAACAACAAGAGCTGTCACAGTATGTGACGAATGCCCCCAAATGTGACACTGACCTATGAACAAGGTCAGTACATGAAAAGTTGATCTTGCCTTTACGTGTCAAATACATATGGCAAGTTATTTTAAATTGCCTCTAAACTTAAAAAAATACCACCCATACTTGACAACCTACACCGTTATGTCCTTATAAGCAGCATTCTATTGTGAATAAACACTAAATGTGACCTTGAACTTAGAGGTAGGGACATGGGTCTTGCATGTGACATGTCGTCTTGGTATATCGAACACATGTGGCAACCATTTTAAAATCTATCCATACAGGAGAAAGTAACAGCTCGGACACGATCGACAATCTATACTCTATGTCCTTATATATGGAGCATTCCATTGTGAATAAACCATTCGGAACTCCTCGGCCATTTTATCGAAAACAACCTCGGATGTATTTGGATGGTTTACACACTCAAAAAGTGGTACGTTTAAGTCCGCTGCAAGTAGATCGCGTAGTAATTTTATTTAGCAGTTAAACTTTGTGACTTAACTCTTGGGATTCTTCATTATGTTTGCTATAATACAATTCAATGACAATAAATTTAAACTTAGATCAATAAATACAACTCTAAAACACTACATTTAACTAATGATATAATTCAAAATTTTACGAACTACTTCAACAGATGTACCGGCATACATCCGAGGTTGTTTTCGATAAAATGGCCGAGGAGTTCCGAATGTGAATAAACACCTAAGTGTGACCTTGACCTTAGAAGTAGGGACACAGGTCTTTCATACGACACGTCGTCTTGGTATTTGGAACACATGTGGCAAGTAATTTTAAAATCTGTCCATACAAGGGAAAGTTACAGCCCGGACACGACAACCTATACTCTATGTCCTTATATGCAGCACTCCATCGTGAATAAACACTAAGTGTGACCTTGACCTTAGAGGTAGGGACACGGGTCTTGCACGCGACACGTCGTCTTGGTATGTGGAACACATGTGGCAAGATATTTTAAAATCTGTCCATACAAGGGAAAGTTACAGCCCAGACACGACAATCTATACTCTATGTCCTTATATGCAGCACTTCATTGTGAAGAAACACTAAGTGTGACCTTGACCTTAGAGGTAGGAACACGGGTCTTGCACGTGACATGTCGCTTTGGTATGTGGAACACATGTGGCAAGTTATTTTAAAATCTGTCAATAAAAGGGAAAGTTACAGCCCGGACACGACAACCTATACTCTATGTCCTTATATGCAGTACTCCATTGTGAATAAACACTAAGTGTGACCTTGACCTTAGAGGTAGGGACACGGGTCTTGCACGCAACACGTCGTCTTGGTATGTGGAACACATGTGGCAAGTTATTTTAAAATCTGTCCATACAAGGGAAAGTTACAGCCCGGACACGACAACCTATACTCTATGTCCTTATATGCAGTACTCCATTGTGAATAAACACTAAGTGTGACCTTGACCTTAGAGGTAGGGACACGGGTCTTGCACGCGACACGTTGCCTTGGTATGTGGAACAAATGTGGAAAGTTATTTTAAAATCTGTCAATACAAGGGAAAGTAACAGCCTGGACACGAGTTATTGAGCCGGACACACGGATGGACGGACGGTGCAATTTTAATATGCCCACCTTCGGGGGCATAAAAAGTGACAGTAAAACTGAAAGTTTGTAATAATATTGACTTAAAATGTGACATTATTTTAAGGTAAAAGTGTATAAAATGCTTATATAATGATTACATTAATTTGAATTTGAAATTGGTAGGAGAGAAAATTGGGCTGTTAAGCCAAACATATGTGTATGACAAAGTGAGCATTTGAACATATCAATATTCATTACAATATTGAGGCATTGAAGACTTTGTGTTGCATAGTCTATTAGAAATCAAAACATACTTAAGCATTCCAAATGTCATTCATATATATCTATGAAAATGTCTTTTCTGTTTGTTGTTATGTTGATTTTGGGTTTCGCAACAAACGCCATGAAAAATACATGTACATGTAAAAAAATTAGTATGAGTATGAAATCCTTTTTTTTTTTTTCGCACCACCCGTCAAACATTTTTTCCAAAAAATCTGTTAACCAATTAATAAAAAAAAAATGGCCTAGCTGACGAGTGGACCGGATTGTCATTGAGAAAATAATAGTTCATTTAAGCCTACCCTTCTATGCTCTTGCTGGAAAGCTCAGATATCCTGTGATACTTCTGTTTGAGATATTATTCATAATTATATATAAAGGAGAACATATTAAATAATTGTTATTTAATGTGCAATATTTAAGCAAGATTTAACTTAAACAAGTTTTATAATGCAAATTAGAATTCATTATAATTATAACAGTTTTCTTTTGCATGAACTACATGTAGGAGTCTGGTTCAATTCCAAGCATGGGTCCTTAGTAGCTAAACTTTATAAGATTGTTGAACCCTGAATATAGTTTCAAAACATAAAATTACAATAATTGAAAATGGCCGACTGTTTTAGGAAATTCTTGAAGCACTTTTCACCCATGGACAATGGCTTACATGAGCAGCTATTGTCTGGAATGTAACAAGATATTTAACTTGTAAAACTATATACATGTGCAAGCCCTCAACACTATCTCATTGATTTTGGTTTCCCAGCTTAGTTATCCCACATTTTGTAGATTTGAGCTTTAAAATGATCATACAAGTGTAAACCACTCCTGCAGGGTTTGATATGAAATATCTTGTTGACATTGCTGTATTACAGATGCACCTTTAACTTGAGAACATCATAGTATCTATTACCTCGACAAAAGTATATACCATTATATGTTACATATGGTGTAAAATGAGCATTTTAATGCATTATCAGGTTTTACTCATTTGCCTTTAATGATCAAAACAAACAAAAAAGCCCATAATTTTTATACAAATAAAAAAATATTTTTGCCCTTTTTTAACTGGGGAAATTGTGGCCACATAGCTATCATGCATTGAAATAACAAGAGGCCTAAAATGAGTACCGTAATAGGCAATAAATTATAGTTCACTTTTTGAGTTTTGGTTAGCTGAAAACGCTGCACGTTCAACATCTGAGGACAGAAAGTGTTGTAAGCCGCTTAGTTGCATGAACTATTTTAATATGTGCCAAGTAAATCTGAGGGTAAAAATTTTTGCTTTCAAAACTGTACTCATGGTCAAAATTCTTTTCTGTAGCTTAAAAAAAAAATGGTCAAAAGGTCCAAGTCAAAGACATCCAAGGACAACGTTGATGCTCGTTTTCATAACAGTACACATGGTCAAAATTTCATTGCTGTAGCTTTAAAAATTAAAAAGTAAGTAAAAAGGGGTGGGGCCAGCTTTTTCCCAAGGAGCATAATTTCAAATGTTTTGCTAGACGGTCATCATATGATGCTCCACAACAAATATCAAAGGTATGGGCCTTGTAGTTTGAAACAAGAAGATTTTGAAAATATTACTTAAATAAGTCTCTAGGAAACTTGTGACCCCCGGGGCAGTGCTAGTTTTGACCCAAGGGGCATAATTTGAACAACCATGGTAGTGGATCACTAAATTAAGACTTGTTCAAAATAGCAGGATATGCATAGCTGTTTCAGAGAAAAAGGTTTTTAACATTTCCCAATTTAAGTATACCAAACCTGTGAACCCGGGGGCATGGCCAGAAATAACCCCAGGGGCATACTTTGAACAAACATTCACAAGCAATTGTGACTTTACATGTAAATTTGGCTAAAATAGACTTCGTTCATGAAGACTTGGCTAGAATTAGCATTTTTTTTATACTTTCAAGACCCATAAAAATAGGCATGCATGGGCTGATCTGGCTGGTTTTCAAAAGGAACTTTAATGGACATCTAAATACTGTACAAGTTTCATCAAGATACAATCAAAACTAAAGACTGTATCGTGTTCACAAGCAAATGTTTACACAATAACATTTTTTATACTATAAAGGCCCATAATCTAGGCATGCATGGACAGATCTTGCTGGTTTTCAAATGCCGAGCTCTAATGGATATCTACATACTGTACAAGTTTCATCGAGATACAATCAAAACTGAAGACTGTATCATGTTCACAAGCAATTGTTTACGAAGCACTGATTTTTTATACTTTCAAGGCCCATAATCTAGGCAAGCATGAGTGGATCTGGCTGGTTTTCGAAAGGAACCAATCTCTAGTGGATATCTAAATACTGTACAAGTTTCATTGAGATACAATCAAAACTGAAGTCTGTATTGTGTTCACAAGCAATTGTTTACATACACACAGACGCACGAATGCATATACTACGTACACATTATAATTGCATAAGCTCTTCTAGCCTTTGGCCAGTAGAGCTAAAAATCACAACTTTTTGCATCAACCTATATTATTCCCCTTTGAACAAACTATATTTATTCTTATCCAGGCTCCGCACTACATGATTCCAAGAACATTACATGAAGACATTAAGTGCTAAACTTGTGCTTAGGCGAGCAAAAATGTATGTCACATGGTTGTCTAAATGCATGATTTTATGGCTACTTATAAGAGCTAGCACTGTTGCTCCAGCTACAAGTGCAAGGTTATAGACAACGGATATCAACAAACAAGAAAGTGACATTAATTTCTTAATAATTTTTTTGACAGAAAGGATATGAAAATATATCTTAGCTTATAAGAGACTCTGCGTTTTTCTACTTCTACGTGTGGGAAATATTGAAGATTTGCTTGTATTTTAATGATGCAATCCTTGGCCAAAATTTCAGCGTTGCACCGTTCTACAAAATTCCGTCAAATTGAAATTTTGGCAAAAGAATTTCTTTTTCTGTCAAGTCATGTGATTCCTCACCTTGAATACATTAATTTAGTATTATCATATATGATTAAGTTATACTGCATGAATTCAAAACTCCCTTTTGTCAGCAAAATTCCCCTTTGGATTGGCCCTGGCCACATTCCCTGACAGTGGAACGACAGCCCTGATATGTTATCTGGATTCAAGTGAGAGCATAGTAAAATAATATACCTCTACATTTATCTTGGTTTTTTTTGGCCAGATTTGGTCAATCTGTTTCTTCATTTACCTGGAGAGAAATTTTGGTACCATAATTAAAAAATAATGATAGAGTAATGAATTGGGCTAAATTTTGGCCTAAAATACACAACAACAGAAAGATAGCTCTGGTAGACGAGTGTAAGTATGGAGCTGTTAAGCTTTTGTTAGCATGACAAAATAAATAAACCTTTGGTAAACAACATTTGCAGCATATGATTATTCAATAATACATATAATTAATGTCTACCTACCCATATAGAGCAGCCCTGCATCAACTAGCTGTCTTGGAATTTGTGACATCTGTGCCGGCCAACCACGGAAAGACATCAGTCTTGTGTTTTCATTTTCCCAGTCACGGTACTTGGGCTCTGTAATCACCCCTCCTGATCCCAATAGGCTGGAAGGGGAATTGGCCACACTTTGGTCGATTGGCATAGATTGAGGACCAGAAAAGGCAAAGCCACCTGCTGAAGTGGGAGATTCTCTAATTCCATGAGAATTGAAGTGATTTGCCAGACGAGCAACGTCATCTGTTGTCACGGGAACCTTCACGGCAACATGGCGCTGCACATGAGAACCACTGCCACCTGGCCGTCTGTTCTCATTCTTGGTCGAACGTCTTACAATGGGTACATTCCTAATATCATACCCGAATGCAAATGTACATTCAGGACAAAGCTTCCTGTGTTCATTCTCTACAACATCACCGCACTCCCAGTTTGACAAACATGCTCTACAGAATACACACTGCACTCTGTCGGCAGTATGCTGATATATGAAGCCATTCTTGGCTAATTCTTGTTTTGTTACAGCTGCATTTGGTGGCCAGTCGTAAAAAGTTTTTAATCGAACATCCTCCCAGTAAAACTGTGAGTAAAAATCATGCGGATCCGGGGCAATATCCTCAGGGGGTTCTTCTTCTTCCGAATGAATGGTGACGTTTGGTTGGGGATTATCTATAAAGGGTGGAACGATAATGGGTTGACTTGTTCTTTGTATAGATGTCGGGGCTGGTATAGATGAAGTCTGTGCTGATACAACTGGAGGAGTGCTTGTGTATCTTGATACCTCCTGGTTCCTGCTTTTATTAATAGAAACACCTGGTCCAGATACTGCTGAATGATTTCTTTGAGAGTAAATATTTGGATTTTTTCCAGTACTTCGTTCACCACAGGGGGTGGACTCTAGGTCTCTTAAACTAAGGTTTGAATTTGTTTTTGATAAAATGCTACTGGATGAACTACTTAAGGTAAGACTTTCTGCCATTATGATTATATATTCTCAAAGCAATAAATCCTACATTTCCCCCGAACACTTCACATCAATATATCACACTAAACTAACTTAAGTACCAAATAAATCACACAATATCTTAAACAAAACACATTCCTTCTCTGAAATTTCAATACAACTTCATCCCTTTTCCCTTCAAGTGTCCAGTTCCCTTACTATCTGCTAGTTTCAATCTTCCTTTCTATTAATAGAATATCAGACATACATTCCAGTCAAACCGTATGCTGCTGTAGACTTATCTCACTATAAAAGAAAGTAATGTTATTTTAAGTTTAGAGAACAGGTTAGCATTAGTCGCAGATTTTAAATAGATTTTTTTTTTAAAAAGATCGCCTATTAGGTCAGGTGCACAGGGGCAGGTTGCGTTGTTTTGACACACCACGCCCCTGTCGGTTTTTTTTTATCAATTTTTAAATTCTAGTAAGAATATGATGTGGGAACTGTTTCTTGTGATAATTGTCAAAAATATAAAAAAATTTTTTTTTATTTTATTATCTTTGTAAAGGGTGACGACTTGACCTTGAATTTCCATATATTTGCCGACATGACCCTGTTTAAGCCATAACTTTATCAAATCTTAACCAAACTCTACATTTTTGGACTTTCCTTGTAGAATTTAATAGTGTCAAAGGTGCTCGTCACATTGCCGGGATACAGTAATACATTTTTTTTATTATTATTTATTTTGGTCAAAACAGTGAATACCGGTATACCAGTATGTTATTTTCACTATCTTGACCGAAATAATTAAATATAAAAAAAGAGTATGAAAATAGTACAGTGTACTGTATCCAGGCAATGTGACGAGCACCTGTGGTTAGTGTCAATCTTTAAGAAAATGTAGTTTTAACCAAAACAAATGCAATTTCAAACCCGAATTTCCGTAAACATGTTACTCGACGAACCAGCTACCCGCTGATTTCACCGAAATTTTCCAGACTAAAATGCATTATCAATTCAACACATGTACCCAAGAGAAACAATATATCTTATTATCTATCACGATACAGGTGAAATGGAAGTCAAATGTCGTCCCATAGAGCCGTGCACTCAAATAACAATTGTCAGACTTTGTTTAAAATAAATATATACTAGTCTAAAATAATAGACGTGTTATACGGGATTCTTCCAATCCCTAACTACGTGAAGGATTTGCCATATCAAAAATCTAAAAAAAATCCGTCAACGTACAATTATTCAATCGTAACAACTCGGCCATCTCCGGCAAGCTTCGAGATAGACCTCGTAAATAGTAGTAAGGATATACGAAAGTGCGATGCGGCTGCAGGCGATTAACACCGTTTTCAATCCGCGTAAAGAAGGCCCATTGTAACAACAAGGAAATGGATTGTGTTAAATTAAATGTGCTTGTTTAAGAGAAAATATTTATTGTAACCTCAAAAAATGTTCGTTTTATGAATATTTAGATGTTTTCTTATAGTTGAAGCACTCTATTTCCTCTAGAAAAATCGTGAGCACACAGAAAATGTACTTGACAGTCATTGAAATAATCATACGGTTCATGGCATGCATGAATCATTACATCGGATTAAATGCATGCATGGACTAAATGTCAACATTTTCTCAACAGTTATAGGAATACCCTATGAAATGTAAGTTTTAAGTCATACTTTGCCGTGTTATTTTTCACACCATGCCTTGCCATTAAAACAATATTATTATTCTGTAAAATCATTGATTGCATTGTGCAGACTTTTGTGAATTGTGGTAGGATGGGTGTTAGCTTGGCACCCAGTCAGCTTTACCAGCTGAAATCTATGCATGCTTTTACTTCAGCATTATTGGGTTTGGGCTGCAGATTTTTTTTGTGTAAACAGTTCTGTGGGGTTCAGTTGAGGTGGGGCGGTGACTATCCACGCAGTAAGCTCAATTGTTAGAGTACCAATACAACGTTCATGTGGATATGCACCAGATAATTGTAACCACGGCCTCCCCAGGTCTGGGGAATAGTGGGGACTTTGACTTTCAGTACAGCCAACCCCGGCTAAAATCCCAACCCTGCGCGGACGATCCAATGGCAAAATCCCTGCCGAATGCCCCCACACCCCAGGGACTCTAGGTAAGGTCCATTCCCCTCTATATTTTAAGCGAAGATAAAACCACCGCATTCAACCAGCACTGCAGGGCCACCTGATAGGTAAAAACACGGCCCAATTCCCCTGGTTAACCCCAGTATTCCCCGGACCTGGGGTGGCGGGGTTTACAATTGACTGGTGGACTAAGTTGACAGATCTTGTCTTAAAATTGTATTTGTTCAAGGCAGATCATGCTTCACTTTACTTCCTAGGCTGTGGATAAAACCCACTCATTAGAAGTTTCCTTACACATTATACTTGTCTAAATCTATAATTATTAGTCTTAATATCTTTGAGTAAATTGTCATTTTTTTATTAAAAACAACAACACCAAAAGAGTAACTGATAAGATACTCAACTGATTTATTTTTTTGTAAATAAAAGCCTTAAACAAATATTTAGCCAGGTTACTTAGCTTTTCATCAATGTATACCAGACTTTTTTCAATAATACTTAATCTATTTTGAATAATTAGTCTTTAGGTCACTCTTCACCAAATGACTCTTTAATGTCCAACTCCATAAAATGCATACAAGAATAATTACAGTTTGGATCAACATGTCTCTTAATTTTATTTTTAATATTAGTCAAGTAATAACAGAGCCATGTGTATGCAATCCAATGTAAAACTAATGATAAATTAGGTTTTGCTCCCATTTTTACTTTCATTTCTGTGCCAAGCCCTTTTAAGTGCATTGAGTCTTTTGGGAGACTTCACAATATTTCTGGCGCTTAATCCCCATATATGGCTTTAAGTTGCCATACAAATTTAAGTCTTCATTACAAAATATACTGTATGTCTCCACTTTAACCATAAACACACAATGAGACTATTTAAAGCATTACCATGTGTCAGAATTATAGATCTTTCTTTACATTTTATTTGTCTAATTGTATTACCGGTCTCTTTAGCAATATCCTTATGCCTCTTTGAGTACTTGGCTTGACAGTTTGGTTTTTAATACATTGTTTTGAATGTTTTATTTGTACACAACAATGATAATGATGATGATGACACTATGCTATGCCAAAACCTCAACACATTTTCTTCAAACAAAAAAGGACAGTCATTCAGAATAACTTTTATTACATCATTTGAGAAAATAAACTCATACAATCAACGAAATAAACATGCATCTGTAAAATCACAAGTCATGTTATGTGTTCGTTAAATTCAACTTAATAAAGAAAATAAATATTGGTTGCAGTAAGCAATGCGCATCACTTCTAATAAACATTCCAACAGACTGAAAAATAAATCAACACAAATGGAAAAACTGTTTGCAAGTCAGCTAGTATCTTATTTTATGCCTTATCAGATTGCTATGCATGCTGGAAGCTTACAAAATCACTCTAAGTCTGTTGCCTAAGAAGAAACAAGTATAGACATCCTTTTCCTGAGGTCAAGAGAAAGTATCTTGGAGGTCTTGAACTCACAACCTTGAATTTGGGGCTTATCTTCTAGACCACTTTCACCTTTTCACATTTTAAAGAGCCCAGTTTACAATATGGCATTTGCTCTATTAACAGATTTTCTGAAGTCTTAAAAATTGAACTGAACAAAATAGTTCTCCTTTATTTGGTCTGCCGATGCCATCTGTTTCTGTTTTTGTAGTTATCTTCCCTCCATAATATAGGAAAACCACTTAAAGCGTATATAAATCCTTTACCATTTTACCCTTTTAAAATATATGTTCGGATTTATTTAATAATCACGGACCAACAGATGACTTTTATCTTCAACTTCACATCAGTATGTAAGTCATCAAATATTTGAGATGACAAGATGTTCCACTGAACGCTTTGTTTCCATCTTGCACTCATTTTTCCAAGGAAGGCGTTGCAGTTGTGTTAAGATGATTGCCATGCATTGCAGGTCAATCCTCATACAATGGCATTTTTGATTACATTCGGATTCCAGTGCCTGAAATAGAAAACAGATAATACAACAATAATAGGAATTATATTTTCAGATCAATTATTTTAAAAGCCTGTACAACAACAGAAAAGTATTCACAAAACATTAAGTGCAACACCAATTTAAAGCTGCATCCTCACAGTTTTACTGTTCTGACACCTTTTTTATTTTTGTCTTTAACTTAGACAATTGGCAATTATTGTGCAAATGTATGGAAACCAGTGATATTAGACTGCTGACATAATATCAGATCACAGTCTTTCATATACAAGTTTGAAAATACGGTAAAAATTCCTCCAACTAGTCATATAAGGTCACACATAATAGAACAGATTTTAATTGTTTGGAAAATATTTTTTTGTTATTGCTTTAAGCCGTAATAATTAATTATATATGTGTAAATTTAATTTAATTACTCCTTTGGGCTTTTGAAGAATGACCAAGAAGAACTGTCAATCTGTGAGAGAGCAGCTTTTAGCTCTGGACTGCTGGTTAATTAAAAAATATAAAAAGAAATTGTTATCATGTTTAAATTCATCTACAATGTTGATATTTTAATACTGTCCATCCTTGTTGGTTAATTGTACAAACATGCAGTTACTTTTGGGCTTAAACCAATAGGATACTTGACTGTTAAATTATTGTCCGAATTTCGAAAATAGCACAACCATTACCTCATCAGCCTTTTTTCATTAGAACAAGCCGGGAATCAGAGTCAGCTGCACCCCTGGTACCATACTCTTCTCTGAAAATGACAATAAGATTAAAATTTAATTGTCTGCATTTCATTGGCACAGTAAAAATGTCAGCATTTTTCAATGTTTCTGCATCACCACCACTGGTGGATATCAAAGAATTTAGTCTTGAAAGAAATGTGTGCTGGTTTATGCGTTCAAACTCATTTTGTTAAACCAATAGAATGAAGATCTAATTTATTTAGAGAACTATATTAGTGAACAGGGCCGAGGTATTCAATTGTGCCATTACATTAAGTTGTTTGCTACCAACACTCACGGACATATAAACCATACATCCTTAGTTAAAAGCATGTAAATTTTAATTATAAAAAATTAAAGTTAATGATATGAAATGTATGAGATAAATACACTGAGAGAAAGAAAGTCTAACCTATTATCGATCTAAGTAAAGTCAGATTCAGACTTATTTGTTATTAAAAAAAATACAAATAGAGTATTTGTTTTCTTAATTTTTGCCACTGATCACTGGAGCTTCAAAATTGTTATTTACTAAATTAGAATCTGTCAAATGAAAGAAGACTTTACCCCACCCACTAAGAATTAATGACATTTCCAATTAGTTTCTCATTAGGGCTCTTTTAAAACTATTTTTATATTTTATTAAAATACAATAAGTGTAAAAATAACACTTACACACAAATAAGTGGTAAAAGTTCGCTCCTCATTCTGTCTTTGGACTAACATATCTCTTGGTTGTTTGAACATCTTCTTGGTCGGCCATGATGGACTATTTTCTTCCGACCCGTATTATATCCGAGGCCATATCTTGATACTAGCCGAGGAGTTCCGATTGACAATTATTTGGACTATAAATATACATGCCTGCTAGTTAGTTCTGGCTTCCATAACTTTATTGTTGATATTTATTTTTTTGATGTTTACAACACATTAACACATAAAAAAGATGGTAATATCCATGGCCTAGTGGTCTCCGTGGCCTAGTGGATAAGCGTCCGCCTACGGAGCGGGAGGTCGTGGGTTCGATCCCTGGCCGCGTCATACCAAAAGACGTTAAAAGTTGGTACAAGTAGCTCCCTTGCCTGGCGCTTGGCATTTAAAGGGTAGTGCTTGGAAAAGTGGTGTACTCAGTACTGGTTTAACCCAGGAAAGTTGTACCCCGTGTATCGGTGCTTTACACCGAGCACGTAAAAGAACCAAGGGGTCTCTTCGAAAAAGAGCTAGGGTCTCGCACCCACACTTCCTTGTATCCCACCACTGTCTCTTCAGCGTGCTGTCCCTTCAGCAAAAACAAAGGACCCCGTTGGAAATAAGTGCTTGCACTTTCACGGGTTATCCTTGATCGCAAGGTCTAAAGAAATACATACATACATAACGTATTCGCTGAAGTTCTTAAGCTAGCCAGCTAGTATGTGTATACACGAACAAATTGGGAGCAGGACTTTTCAAACCCAAGAGTTTTCAACCCCTTCTAAAAACGAAGATTTTTCAAACCCAAGAGTTTTCAACCCCTTCTAAAAACGAAGACTTTTCAACCCTTAGACTTTTAAACCCCTATTTCAAAGACTTTTCAACCCGTACCTGTTTGGACTTTATAACCCCTAAATCAAAGAATTTTCAACCCCTAGTTGAATTATTTTAATCGCCATATTGAAGACTTTTCAACCCCTAAATCAAAGACTTTTCGACCCCTATTATTTGTTGTTTTTTGCCATTGATTTTTTGCTTAAAACTTAACACATTAATTGCAAATAAATTTGTCTGTTATTTTTACGCTCTTAGAGCACACGTCAATTATACCAATTAACACATTGTTATTGAAATAGAATTAAAGATGTGTTTGACCACACTTTTGTTGTCTAGATAACAAAATAATTGTATGATTATAAAAGAAACTAATTGCACAGAAGGTGTCATTTTAATATATTTTAATAATAATTTATCGTAGTGTAATAAGTTAAAATTAAAATAATTAAGTATTAAATAACATTAAATTTAATTTCCTGGGTTGGCTTATGAAACTCAGAAAACTATACACCTATTTTGTTGTAGTGTAATACTTTAACATTAATTTCCTAAGTTGGGTTATGATACTCCCGTAAAACCCGTACACATTATTTATTGTAGTCAAAAACAAAGACATAAGTTATCTTAGTTTAACAAGTTAAAGTAAAGTCAGATTTTTTTGCCTGGTTACCCCGAAAATTTGTTGTATTATTCTAAAGTGTATTAAATATTTGAACGAATTAACATATATATAATGGACAACGTTATGACCATACTTTTGTTCTTTAATTAACAAAAATTGATAATTGCAAACGCATAGAAGGATTTACAGAACAAACTCAATATGTTGCTTGTAGAACACCGATAAAAACTTTCACTTAAACAATTATCGAACTTTCATTGATTTTAAAAAGGCCAGCGGTCAAAACATTTTGTTTTTAATAGTACCATATTGCTATTTCAGTACAGTTCGATTTTTGTTGTTAATGTAAACAATTACGTATTATCTAATACTTCTGAGTAGGGAATTGGGTGTAGGGTAATAAGTTAAAATTAAGCTTATTTTTGTTTTGTTTTTAAACCCCGAAACCATACACAATATTTATCAAGCTGCTCATGTTTTGAAATGATGGCCATCAGGGTATTACAACCTTAATTAACTGTCACTTTCAAGTCCCTTTAACCTAAATTAAAGGTGTTATGAAGCCCCTTACTCCCTTTAGGAATTTAGCACCATGTCACATGTGTGATCTTCATTCCATTCTTTAATTGCATAAAACAATACATCGATTATAGATTTTTTTACATATATACCATTTCATAATAAAATGATGTCTTTTAACCTAAGAAAAATAAACATTTATTATTATATATGTTACCCCGAGTTATGTTTATCATTTTATCAACACATTTGAAAAGCATAATGTGGATTATTCACTCTTTAAAAATGTTTCATCCTGGCTTGACATAATTATTATTCTATGTTATTCTTTTTGTAATTTGATAGCAATTGAAACTCAGTGTATAATACATGTTGAACAACTTTAAAGGCATTGTATACTTTCATATTTCTTAAACTTTCTCTGCTAAATATGGATATTTTGAAATATTATGAAGAATTTTATTTGAAGTTCAACCCATTTTGGTGTTTTAAAAATGTTTTTGGACAATCATAAAGAAAAGATATTCTGTTTCAACTAATTTTGGGAGCAGTACAATGCACATGATATATTGTGTGAGAATTTCCTCATGGAGAAAAGGGAGGTTTATTTCTAGGTTTCTCCAGGCGACTGAACAGCTAAATGAACAGTCATGCATTTTTTATTATTTATTTCCATGTAAATATTTAATATGGATGATTGTATTATCATGTGTTTCAAGAATGTATATTTTTTTTTCTTAATATATTCTTGATTTTTAAAATAAATTTCAAAATCTATTGCTTAATGGTGTACTTATTATCAAATAAAAAGTGAGATATTAAGGAGTTTAAAAGTCTTTGTTTATTAGAGGTTGAAAAGTCTTTGTTTTAAGGGGGGTTGAAAAGTCTTAGCACTTTTAGGGGTTGAAATGACAAAGGGGTTGAAAAGTTTTTTAATTTCATAAATAACAAAGGGGTTGAAAAAACTTGGGGTTGAAAAGTCTGACAGCCAACAAATTTACCCACGCAACGCAACTATATCGTAGATGCAAGCAGGGCACCAACGCATGCGCCGTGAATATTTTCCGGTTGCGCAATGTCCATGTCGGCATATGCGTAAAGAAATAAACAATGATTGTAAATCGTGTTAGTTGGTTCGTCGAGTAACATGTTTTAGGAAATTCGGGTTTGAAATTGCATTTGTTTTCGTTAAAACTGTACATTTTCTTAAAGATTCACACTAACTCTACAAGGAAAGTCCCAAATGTAGAGTTTGGTTAAGATTTGATAAAGTTATGGCTTCTTAAACAGGGTCATGTCGGCAAATATATGGAAATTCAGGGTCAATTCGTCACCCTTTACAAAGATAATAAAATAAAAAATAATTATTTTTGGTTTTGCCAATTATCACAAGTTACAGTTACCACATCATGTTCTTACTAAAAAATGATAAAAAAGGAAATTGATACCGGACAGGGGCGAGGTGTGTCAAAACAACGCAACATGCCCCTGTGGTCAGGTGCACCTAAATGGAGATCTTTTGCCCTATTCTGGCACCCTGCTGTCTTTTTACTATGCCCTGCTATGCCATTTTGTTTGAGAAAGCTGCCTTTGATTATTATAAAGTTTGAACTATATTTGATAGTATCATGTGCAGAATATTAGGTGGAATTTATGATTCAGGCCGAAAATGGTCCACAAACAACAATATGATAATAATAAATAAAGGCTACGAAACAAATACAGTTGTTTCGAGTTTTCCAGATCTTGGTTGGTTCTGGATTAAAGCAATTGAAAAAAAAAAAATCAAATATATCTGAATGGTACAAAGTGACCGAAATTGGAGTCAGTGGAGAGTACTGTACGATAAACCTTTTATGTTCTCCATCCACGTTATTAAAAAATCAATAAAAACACATGTATTACAAACATCAATTTGACAGATAAACCTTTAGCAGCATACTAAAAATGCATTTATGGAAAATATTAATTTCCTATAACAAGTTTGAAGCCGTGTATTTAAAAGCAGAAAGCGCAAAAATATTAAATGATTGGTGAATGCTAAAAGATTTACTGTGATTTTCTATAGTCTCATAAGGTAGAAATACTGTATTTAAAATTATTTCCTTCAAAATAAACTCGGTATCCTTCATAAGAACCATTGTTTTAGAGATATTTTCTTCATATAATATTATAATAAACAAATGTTAAATATGGTAAATCTTACTTGGGAGTAAGAGTGCATCTTTAACGACATAATTACATCCCAATTTGAAAATAACTTCCGTTCTACTTATGGTATAATAAAAGCAAATACAGACTATTAATTGTAGGTTATCATCAGGAACTTTCAAACAATTTATTTCGAAATCCGCAAGTTATTTTGGTCGACGTTTTATTACTTCCTTTTCGCTGTAATCTTACTTCCAGCTTTTCGACATTACTTCCCTTATCAGCCCAATCGTAACAACTCGGCCATCTCCGGCAAGCTTAGAGATATGCACACCTTGATACTAGCCTAGGAGTTCCGATTGTATTTACGAGGTCTATCTCGAAGCTTGCCGGAGATGGCCGAGTTGTTACGATTGTCTCGAAGCTTGCCGGAGATGGCCGAGTTGTTACGATTGCGTGAGCGTGTATAGAAAAAGAAGTCGACCAAGTTATTTACTACCAGTCGGAATACTAGACTTACCGAAAATCGCTAAATTACCGAAATCACGGATACTGGACTTACCGAAATACGATTATTTACCGAAAGACGGATAAAATTACCGAAATAAGCATGAAAGTTACCGAAAGACGCCTTCTAATGAATTTCTTTTATTGTTTTTATATTAAAATAATCAAATTCATTACCAAACCAGATTTTAGAAAAAAAAGATTAAAATATAATGATGTTATCAATGTAACGGACATTACCACGGACCAGATTTAGGGATATTACGGACCATCTTGAGACACTTACGGACCATGATTTATAATGTTATTAACATTATTATTTTTTTTAATTTATTCACTCCATCGTCTTCATTCTTTAATAAATACTTGTATATGAGTGCTCAGTATGATATGACACATGACAATTGTCTTCCATCTAACTGTGAAAAATCCCGTGAAATTCGAATATATGGTTAGAATCTAATTTCCTGTGAAATTCCAGGTGTATAAGACCAATGTACCCACAGTAAATAAGTGTATAGTAAATATATTTTTTTATAAAATAATATGCAATATAATAATGAAAATAATGAACGAAATTTAAAAGATCGGCAGTTAAAACAGACAGAAGAAACAAAACAAATAATTTCCAAACAGTTTATTTCCCAAAACGAATCGAGCACATATAAATATACACATGATTGACGAATGTAATACAACAATAACAATGTTGGAGTAGGTCTAGTTGTTTCTTTGTGGCGAATACGACGTGGCGCCTTGCACTAGCCGGGACCATTACTCGGTAGAACTCCTCTCTTAGCCCAGCGAGGAAGTCCATGTCGATCTATAAACTATCATTAAATATAGTTTAATAACCAACATAAGTACAAACCTCGCAATCGGGACACGTGTATGTTTAATCTCGTATAAAATGAAATGAATACGAACCTCAAAATCGGCGCAATCAGGTTCATGTGGACGTATCCTCTTCCTCGTCCTATTGATTGCACATCTTGTGCAGGGCTTCAAGACTCGGTCTGGCTGCCTCGGGCTGCTCTGGGCCCTGGTGTTTGACAGTTATGTCCCGCACTAACACGTTCGCCGTCTCAAACACCTATTGTCTGGCCACCGCTTTTACCTTCTAATACAAAAAAATACAATATAGTAACCACTGCATATTTTTAATTCAAATCGTTTTTTTACTTTACTCTTTAGATATTTAAGTACCATCTTGCAATCGAAACTAACCTCGGTCTTTATTTTGATGGCGGTCAAGAGCCCCCGGGCTTAGGCTCATGGTTGTGGGCTCCCCGGCGACTCGATATTCAGACCCACGCTGTTTCACCGTAGCTGGACAGCCACTGTCTTTCCCTCTGACGCTCCAACGCCAGTCAACCGTCCCGTCCTTTTCTTTACGTAGGCGTAACCGTCCGACGACACCAGCTTCAAACAGCCACGATCCGAACCGCCCTCGACCATCTCGTAAGTGATTGGTGCGTTCTCTGGACTGGCAAGTCAACCACCGTCTCGTCTTGCAGTGATATGCCGTGATAAATATATTTATTTTCATTTTCCGTCGATAATATATTTTCAATGTCCGTGAATATTTAATTTGAATGGTAGTGTCTTATGGCTATTCTTTCTACAGATATTACATAGATAAAAAAAGATAATCAACTTACTTTTCGTGGTTTTCAGGGAGTAGTTCACTGTCGGGCCGAGTCACATCAAAATCGGACTTATCCATGTCGTACTCGTCTCTGAAGAAGAACATTATGAAAAATATTTTTTGAATTTTTGCATTACCTTACTATCACTTTTTATTTAAATGTTTTCCTGGGTATGCTTAACTAAGCGTATAGATATTGATTTTACAATGGAAGCTTGATTGATTTCGCATTTTATAAAAGATACGGACACTCTTTTAATTATTTATTTTAAAAGCTTTGCCGTTGCTCACTGTATGTTGTTTATAACATTCGTTAGTACAATTGAGCCCAATTGGCTCGAACGCATACGGACCAGCGAAAATACCTCGAGCCTCGGAAAATTCGAGCCAAGTGGGAATGCTTACCTTCAGCATAATGAAACAATTTCGGGCCAACGAGGATTTCAAGCCAAACGAGTTAAAACCAACGGGATTCTACTGTTTACCTACATATACACCATGAAAAATAGAATCGAAACTTGAAAATATATCATATTGGTGAAATTGAACTCCGCATGTCAAATCTACTTCAAATGTGTTAACATCATCATGAACACATTCTAGGGCACTGTGCATTGTCTTCATACCTTGATCGGTGAAAGAACATATTTTGGCCGACATACAATCATTATCATTGAGTGACTCATTTTCTGTATAATATTGACACCCCCCCCATCCGGAACCTCTAATAAATAACAAATTTCCCCACGATCGTGTCTGTAAATCTTAGTAATACAGCTGGTAATGGTTCAGTTTTTGCTGTTCATACTACCAATACTGTTTCTGCTATTGCCACTGTCATCACCACCGCAACAACACCACCGACGCCACCACCACCACATTTGTGATGACGTTGCTTCCCCTAAAACCACTGACGCTGCTGTTGATACAGTTGTTGTTGCCACTTCTACAGCTTCAGATATGACTCCAACTACTAACTATCAAGTAACTACTTGTACTGCTGTTAATCTCGCGATAATCAACTATAAGTAGTTGTCAATGCGAAGGACCTTCATTTATTTACTCATAATAATGAAGGCACGAAGTAAAAATGACATTTTTTCGCAGAGTTTCAACATCAATCGAAAAAAAAACCTCGGTATCATTTTATTTTGTGCACATGAGTCAAAATATTAGTTTAAACATTTATACCTTACAACGATTGTGAAAATCATTATATCACTTGCTCTTGTTCAGGCACGATTTTTACGCGGGAGTGTGATCTTGTTTAGTGGTGGAAATCGGAGAATGTGGTGATAAACCAAATGTCCGACCCTATACCAAACTCACATGCGCCCACGCCAGGAATCGAACGTTGGATCCTTTTGATGAGAAGCGAGCGCGCTTACCAGTGCGCTAACCGGACAACCAACCCGGTAGTCGATAAAGTGTGACCCATGGGCCATTTTTGAATAATGACTGGGTCGTAGTTCCATTTGGGTTTATATACATCCTTACACAGGCTAAATCCTAGAAGCCTCTTGTACAACAATTCAGTAATGCATTTGATAAATTAATCGACATCATCTAAGCTGGAGGCGCTATTTTAATACATTTAGATATTGCAGAGATACGGAATATAGTAAGATATATATATGTACTTGATGTTTTCAATTTTTAAACATAACTCAAATGCTTGGTTTAGAGATTAAATCCGTTGTCAAGGAGATTTTTAAATTACATCAACGTTTTAATACTTAGATAATCATAGTTCAGAAAATCACGTCTATATTCAGTAACAAACCATTATTGAAATGTTTGTGTTATGTCCGACAAGTATTGAAATATAAAAATTGAGATGAAGCGTAAAACCTCAGAATCATGCACTATTCCAAAAACTGACTAGAGTCATTTCTCCAATGCAATTCATTCTGGGCGTTATGACCATTAAAATTTCGATGATTTAGCTATTAGCAGATAACTGATAAAAGTTGCCTGGAGAATCACAAAACCATTGACTGGACCATCCTGCATATGCCAGGTATATGTAGGCATGGCCTCTGAAAATAAGGGTTTCCTTTTTAATCGAAAATTGGATAAGATTTCTTGGCATGATTTTCTCCTCTTTTTTTTGCTGTTTTATCATACGGAGTACATTCCCTTTAATGAACTTTACACTAACAATCAACTTTAATGATGGAAGCAATGTTCATATACGCTAGTCATATAGGTTTATCAGTGACAGGACAAGTAAATTATATTAAAATTATCATCAATTTACATAACCTTGTCTTAAGTAATGACAGGCACTTTCAGTTTGGGGGCATTCTTAAGGTTATTTTTATTTATTTATTTATTTCATGTGAACAGAAATGAAAACAACACTTATGTGAAAAACAAAGTCAGGCTTCTCGCGCCTACAGCCTTTGTACGCTTTCAATGCGTTCCTTTATATATGAAAAACATTTCTTATTAGTATGATTACCTTAATAACCATCGCGAGATGCTCATGCGCGGATGATGCGGTTTTAATTCTAAGCTGCATTGCCCCGAATTCATTGATTTAGTAAACAATTAACATTATTGGGCTCCAAAAACGCACATGGATGATTTTGATTTCATAGAAATGAATGGGTATGATATATTCACTAAAATAGAAAATCTATAGTTACTAATTCACGCAAGTCAGGCGGTGTTGCGCTTTTAGTTAAAAGTAATATATCTAAATATCTAACGATTGTTAACACTGATAGGTAAGTTAGTTTTATGGTTCTCCATAAGTAAAGAATTAGTAAAAACAGATACAGATATTTTATGCGGTGTAGTATATTTAGCACCTGAAAATTCTTTATTTTTAACAGAGGACCCTTTTTCAAATATAAAGAGCGATCTTGAGAAGCTTTCTCACCAATACAATTATTCTTGCATGTTCGGAGATTTTAATGCCAGAACTACGTGTTTTGATGATTTAACTTTTGTAGATAAAGAATTTGCTAAAAGGCAATGCTTTGAAGCAGTTAACGATGAGTTTCTATGTGAACTTAGTAAGTTTGAAAACTCGGAAAATGTATTTATTAAACGCAATAATAGTGACAAATCCAGTAATAACTATGGAAGTAGGCTTATCGAATTCCTTCAGCTAAATATTTTTTATATATTGAATGGACGAACACATGGTGATATGACAGGAAACCCCACCTGTAAAGGCCTTTGTACAGTTGATTATTTTATGTATACAACAAGCTTATTTAAGTATATAAACTGTCTTAAAGTAAATGATTTTTGCCCAATTTTATCCGATGCACACAACTCTGTTAGTTTGCCATACAACTTCGAAATGCAGAATAACATGCAAAACATTTTCAACAAGGGAGATAAACTGATCTTATGGAATAATGCAAAAATTAATAGATTAATTGGAAGCATTGATCAACAAAAAGTATCTATCCACGAACGTCTCAAAACATGCTCCGAATAAAATATTTTTACTCAAGAAATAGCAGATAACATTGTCGACTCATTAAATAATGTATTCAAAAATTCGTGCGAAAGTGCATTTTTCTTACAAATTCCAATAGTTGTAATAAATTGAAAGATCATGAACATAATATCATGCCAAAATGGTTCGGAACAAAATGTAAACAAGCACGCAGAGACTTTCACCGGGCTAAAATATGTACAAACTTCGTAAAAATCTACAGAATAAGAAAAATCTAAACACTAAAAGCAAATTATATAGATTAACGATGAATAAATTCAAAAATAAAGGTAAAATCAAAAATATTGATAACTTACGAAACTTAAAAATCAAAGACCCACGTAAATACTGGAAGTGTTAAAGTAATAAGGTTAGACGATTTGCACAATTTCTTTAAAGAAGTAATTTTTTCTCCAGATGTAGAAATAGCAGATATAGACGAACACAATTATGACATTAACAAAGAAATTAATGCAAGAATAACCGTCGAGATTGAAAAAGCAGTAAAAACACTCAAAAACAATAAGGCGCGTGGCATCGATCATGTAAAAAATGAGCATATAAAAAGTACGTTTAATATATTCAAAGATCTATATGTAATTTTATTCAATTTAACCTTAGACAAAGGAGTTTCCCCGCAGTGTTGGACAACCGGTGTTATTAACCCTATCTATAAAAATAAAGGTGATCCTAGCCGTCCGGAAAATTATAGACCAATTACATTATTTAGTTGCCTTGGTAAATTGTTTACTTGTATGATAAATAATCGCCTCGATAAATACGTTGAATCCAATAACCTTATTGATGACAGTCAATCCGGTTTCAGAAAAGGATACTTAATCATTTAATACAGTATTTAAATAACAGAAAATAAGAAACAATTTTGTGCATTTTTAGACTTAAAGCAAGCATTTGACACTGTATGGCGATCAGGCTTATGGCAAAAACTAATTAATACAAATATCAATGGAAAATGTCTGCAACTTATACAGAACATATATAACAACAAAAATCGTGTGTTACGAAAGATTCAGAATACTCAAACTTCTTTTCAAGTAAAATTGGCGTCCGCCAAGGCGAAAATTTATCCCCGCTCCTTTTTTCGCTGTTTTTAAATGACTTGCACACCTATTTTACCCAAAATATAATGGATGACGGTGTTGATATTCAAGATCCTGCTCATAATGACAATATGCATACGTTCTTTAAATTATTTATTTTATAATATGCTAATGGCACAATTATCATGTCAGAGACAAAAATAGGACTACAAAATGCTATTAACACATATTCCAATTATTGTGATACATCTATATGGAAACTAACAGTCAATACCACAAAATCAAATATAGTTGTTTTTGGTAAAGGTCGACAACGGCCCTTTGATTTTAAATTCAAAAATAACAACTAAGAAGAAGTAAACGAATACAAGTATCTCAGGATTTATTTTAGTAAAACCGGTTCATTTGCTAGCTGCAAAAACATATAGCTTCTCAGGCAACACGTGCAATATATAGTCTAATAAGAAACTCGAATCGCCTATCATTACCTGTTGACCTAAGAGTAGAACTCTTTGATAAAATTATTAAACCTATCTTGTTATATGGTGCAAAAATTTGGGGATTTGGTATAAATAGCATACTGGAAAGGGTCCAACTGAAATACTTGAAATATGTTCTCAAATTAAAACGATCAACTCCAATAATACACTCATCACTGATATAAAAAGTTATATATAACCATATAGCACTTCCATTAGATGACAGAGTAACAAAGAAAAAAATATCCCTGGATATATTTCATTAAAATTTCATCAAATGTGGACAAGAAGTAATAAATCACAATTGGTTAAAAAACAATGTAAAGCAAAAGCTAATCGATGTTTTATGGTTGGTTGTCGAATATGGAAAATGCAAGCAACAGTATATTTTATAGAATTTTTATTTTTTTTAAAAAGGACTTTGGTTTTGAAAAGTATCTCACTAGATTTCCAAATAAACAGTTATTTTCATTCATCAAATTTAAAACAAGAAATCATAGAAAGCCTATTGAAATAGGCAATTGGCGTAGAATACAAATAAACGAACGACTATGTACTCATTGCAATAACAAACTAGGAGACGAATTTCATTATTTGTTTGAATGTCAATACTTAGACGATTAAAGAAAACAGTTTCTAAAATCTTACTTTTATAGACACCCAAAGCATTTAAATTAGAAAAACTAATGAATACAGGCAGAAAGGAAATACAGATAAATCTATATAGATTTGTTAATAACTTAATATTATTCTTTCAAAAATTAAGTAACTATATGCAATATAGTGAATTGATAGTTATATATAGTGAAGTGCTTGTAAATATTCACTCATTATTTTGAGTTTTTGTATGTATGTACAAATGTATTACATATGTAAATATATGTACTGTAGTTATATGTTAATTATTGTTGATTTGCAGATTTTTCACAAACATATATGTATGACATGTGCTGTAGTTTAAATTATTATAATTATGTAAAACATTAAAACTGCACTCTTACTCCCAAATAAGCTTTACCACAATTAATACAATCGTTTTATTTATCCAAAGAAGATGAATAAATGTCGACAACAATGGTTTTTATGAAGGATACCGAGTTTAATTTGAACGAAAGATAACCTGTAAAACGTTCGTGAATTGTTTCGTGTTAACCACTCAAATTTCGTGATAATTATCTACCTATCTAGATAATATTCGCGTTACTTTTTTTGGTAAGATAAATATCATTATACTGAAAACAGGCTTGTAAGTGCCCAGAACTGCCACCTATTACCTATTTAAGCTGTACAACATTACCAGGTTATCTAGTTATTATGGTGGCATACTTCTGCCACCAGATAACCATATATTATATAACTAGTTAATTAAGTGGTTAACTAGTTACGTAACTGGTTAACCACTTAATTAACTAGTTAGTTATGTGGTTAACTAGTTACGTAACTAGTTATTATTTTCAATAAATAAAAGATCATAACGGGGAGTTACGTAACTAGTTAACCACTTAACATTAAGCTGGTAAAATAATACACGAATGGCAGTTGTAGGCACTAGCATGCATTTATTTCCCGTTATGATATTTTATTTATTGAAAAAAAATAACTAGTTACGTAACTAGTTAACGAGCCTTTTTTAGTGATTGGTTTATGAGATCGTACTGGAGACGGAAATAATTGATTTTAGCCTTTCGATTGTAAGTGTATGCACAGAAAAGTGTTGTTGAAAATTTAGAATTAGAGAATGATACTATTTTGACTACTGTTAGAGTGATTTGGATTTATCTTTTGTGATATTTTTTTCTTTTACCTAATTGGCAAAAAGTGTAACGAAATAATGTAATTTGTCGATTTCGAGGCGTATAAACAATGGCCCGGAGGTCAATAACTCCTTTCAATTTTTTGAGCAAGCGCAAAGCAATTCTACGCATGCGGTGCGGGGTGATACAGGAATCCAGTGGATTTCGAAATCACTAAAAAACGTTAAATCCACTCAAAACACATTCATTTTAATAAATAAATAAAACTTATTATATACATATTGGAAAATGCCTCATAAAGGGTTTACATTTCAAATTTTATTGAAATTGGTCAAAAAAGTGAAGAAATTTTCAAAAAAAATACGGAAATCTAAGTGAAAACCAGTTTTCGAGAAGTGAAATCCACTCATAACTCATATATTTTGTGTCCATTTACATTTTTGCTTGCCATATTTTTAAGATATTGAACAATTAACTGTCATCAATTGCATTGCCTTTGCATTCACATTTTTTTGTCAATCGCTGCATGTACACATTCTTAATATGCAACGTAAAAAATGTGCACATCTGTCTTTTCTTCATTCCTGTTATTGATTAAAACAATGTCAAATACTTAAAAAAGCATATAACTTATAAACACAATTATTAACATTTCAGATTTTTCAGCTATTATTTGTTACTTTAAATAAAAAAATCACTTGCTATTTATTATCCTGACAGAACATTAATAATGTGAACTACATCAGTTAAAATAATTTTCTTCCATTAGGAAACAACATTAGTATTTGCACTTTTGATTTAAAAAACAGCAACAAAATCTTTAACAGTTGCAATTCACTCCTTACGGCTATTGACATTGCAACTTTTGCAAACCTTAGTATTTGAACTTTCAATTTTTGCTCACAAATATTTCCCACAGGTGCAAATCACTCCTTACGGCTATTGACATTGCAACTTTTGCAAACCTTAGTATTTGATCTTTCGCTTTTTGTTTACAAATGCTTCCCACAGGTGCAAATCACTTCTTAATGCTATTGATATTGCAACTTTTGCAAACCTTAGTTTTTGATCTTTCGCTTTTTGTTTACAAATGCTTCCCATAGGTGCAAATCACTTCTTACGGCTATTGATATTTGACCTTTTGCTTTTTGTTTACAAATACTTTCCACATGTGTAAAACACTCATAATGGCTATTGACATTGTATCTTTTGCAAACCTTCGTATTTGAACTTTTGCTTTTTGTTTACAAATGCTTCCCAAAGGTGCGAATAACTTCTTACGGCTATTGATATTACAACTTTTGCAAACTTTAGTATTTGAATTTTTGCTTTTTGTTTACTGGTGTAAATCACTTCTTACAGCTATTGACATTGCAACTTTTGCAAACCTTAGTTTTTACCTTTTGCTTTTTGTTTACAAATACTTCCCAAAGGTGCAAATCACTTCTTACGGCTTTTGGCATTGCAATTTGCAAACCTTAGTATTTGAACATTTGCTTTTTGTTTACAATTGCTTCCCACAGGTGCAAATCACTTCTTACGGCTGCTGATATTGCAACTTTTGCAAACCTTAGTATTTGAACTTTTGCTTTTTGTTTACAAATGCGTCCCACAGATGCAAATCACTCCTTACAGCTATTGACATTGCAACTTTTGCAAACCTTTGTATTTGAACTTTCGATTTTTGCTAACAAATACTTTCCACATGTGCAAAACACTCATAATGGCTATTTACATTGTAACTTTTGCTAACCTTCGTATTTGAACATGCGAGTTTTGTTAACAAATACTTCCCACAGGTGCAATTCATTCTTCCTCACAAAACACTAACTGTACATTGCTATGGATCGATCTAGAGCGAGCCTTTTTTGCTGTCTTCTACAGCAATTTTGTACTTGTTTACTTAAGTTGTGGAACTCATTATGTTTCTGCAGATATATGAAGAAGGGACAAAATAATCGCCATTGCAGTTGTGACAAAAAAATGCGGCCTATTTCTCTTTGAACATGTATTTTAAGTAAGATTACTTTTTGACGTTGGAGGTTTTAGAATTGATAAGTGCAAGTATTTTAAAAGCGGAATAAAGTGTTTGGAGAGTTTTAATCCCAGTTTGCCATGAAACAATTTTGAAATTAAATGTTATTTAAATACTTAAAATGAAGAATGCCAAAATGCCTAGAATTTAGTAGTACATTTATTTTAGCAGTCTCAAAATAGGTTATAAAATGTAGTTATGGTTCCATTACACAGACATTTTCATTTTATTTTTAGCAATTCTATCTGCAGTTAAAAACAGTGCAGAAGTTTTACAATGCTTTTCATGCCAATATTTTAGTTATAAGACAAAATTAAATTTGCTGTAAAAAATGTCGTGTTTCTTTTTATCACTTAACCCTCTTGATAACTTGATAATCTTGTATATTGTTGTAAAAAAGTGCTTAGATTATGGATTTACATTTATTTTCGCAGATGTAAAATAGCTTAGGCTTCTTTTAATTATATGCCTGACTACATGTTAATAATATGAAATTGGCCGAGTAATTTTCTTTTAGTTCTGTATTAGCTTAATACCATCATTTGATGGAAACTAGCAAAGCTACCACTTTGAAACTTGGAGAACTTGTTTATCTAATACAATTCTTCACTCTAAAGATCCTGAGTCTCACCTGTTTTGTGTGTTCAAAACATGAATTATGGTTGATTTTGAGAATTGGACATAGCTTCTTCAAATTTTGTTGGATTGTTCACGAAGAATAAATGGATAATGCACTTCAATATATCAAACGGGTTTTTGATTCACACTTTTGGAAGGGTCAGGGGAGGGTTGCGGATATATTAGTATTCTTGGTCTGATTTTTTAAAAAAAATGTGCTTTACTCCCAAATAAGATTTACCATATTTAATACAATTACTTTAATTTTCCAAAAGGAATTAAATGGTTATAATGAAGGATACTGCGTTTAATTTGAAAGGTGCAGAAAAAACGGTATTGTGAGACGAGAGTCGATCACAGTAGTTCTTTTAGCATTCACCAATCATTTCATATTTTTGCGTTTTAAGCTATTAAATACACGGTTATAAACGTGTTATCAGTAATTAATATTTTCCATAAATCCATAAATGCATTATTAAGTTAGCAGTTTGTCACTCAAACGTTATGTTTGTTATACATGAGTATGTATTGATTTTGAATAAGAGTGTCACCCGTGCGAAATTTTCCAACCGTAAAACTTTACATTTTACGTACGGAATCATGGAAATTACGCCCAGAATTAAGGAAAATAAAGAACGATTTACGTGTGCTAAACAGACGGAATCTGACCGTAGAAGTGGACGTTATATTTAAATTAACCGGAATTTTGGAACAGGAATTTTTCCAAAATCTGACCGTAAAATGGCACGTAATATTTAAGTTAACCGGAATTTGGGAACAGGAATTTTAATAAAATTCTGTGCGTAAAAATTTCCGTACGTAAAATTAAGATAGAATGTACGTGTGCCAAACAGACGGAATCTGACCGTAAAAGTGGACGTAATATTTAAATTAACCGGAATTTTGGAACAGGAATTTTTTTTAAAATCTGACCGTAAAATAGCACGTAATTTTTAATGTAATTGGAATTTACAACATTTCTAGAACTCAATTCATTGCTTTTCACTACATGCCTGCTTAAACTTTTCCAACTCTTGTTTAAATAAAATGATATAATTTTCTTTCATATTATTTATTATATTATATACTTTATTTACATTTGCATCAGTATATTTTCTGTGATTTTAGAATCAATAAACTTATTAAAATGATATAATCTGCAATATAAATTTATCATGAAATGAAGAGACACTAAGTCTACAAAGACTTATTTGAAAATAAAAGTTATAATGTTTTTGGAATCCTCTGTGAATTTAATGTCCATGGTTATTTTCACTTTCCTAACACAGACTCAACTTGCTGGATTGGTGATGCCTTTTGTCAATTCAGATCCAAATGTATTCTGTCCAGTAACTATGACGTAACACAATCTGCAGTAAAATTTAATATCATGTAAATTTATTTTATCACTAGTATCAAAATGCATCATTTTTAATCCATTTAAACATCCGCAAGCACACTTTATCATCCTCACAGCTTAAAGGGGCTGTCTCACGTATGATAAAATAGCGAAAAAAAGAAGAAAATTGTCGAAAACTGACATAAACTTGGCATCGATGTGTACAATGCATCGAAACTTTCTAACTGAAGTACCACATAGTTTACAATTTATTTAGGATTAGCAGTTATTTCGTATTTTTTCATTATTTTTTTTTTACTGGGTATGTCTACCAGGTAGAATTCATTCCTTATGCGTGATTGGCTAGTCGGTGTTTTCACGTGATATTACCGAGGTAGGTGTATAGCTTAATTAAGATACCCAATTAGAATAAGCCTTTGTAGCTCAGTGAGTAAGACGCTGGACTTCAATTTTGGCGACGCGGGTTCGAACCCAGTCCCCGACACAATTTGTTTTTACATTTTGGTACTTTTTTTACAATTATGATATCAAAGCGTAACACATTCTATTAGATGTTTGTCTTGAGATTCGTTACAGAAAAACACTTTTTTTGGTGCCAATCTGTGACACAGTCCCTTTAAAGTGACTCGCTCATGATTTTGGACCAAAAATAAGTTTTCCCGGTAATGCATCTGAAAACGCTTATTTATCATTAGTTTACTCTATCATATCAAAATTGCAGAAAAAAATACAGTTATAGCATAAAAAAGGATTCTGGTTATAGTGGGGTTCGAACCAATGCCGGTTAAGTCAAGAAAATATTAATAAACAGCAGGCTTGTCCACACGGCCACCAGGACTTATACAGATTGGTGGATATGTTCACAAGGACATGCCCATCAGTCAAACCCTGTTTTATGGCTCTGAGCAATGGCTAGAAACATGCAACAAAACACACAAATGCCAACATTTAATCAATATAGCCTGTATTTTAATTACCTGGTACATAAAAATGTTACTCATCACAAATGTGTTGTTGTCTTTTTACATGAGTAACAATACTGCTTTAAAACTATAAGACTATAAAAACAGCATGATTTCCATATATATATATTTCTTCCTGAATTAAAATACAATCCTGTACAAACCTATGAGGGTAAGGTCTGCTTAATATGCTCCAACTGTTACTTTCAGATCTTGTTTTCTCCCTCGCCAATGAATGTTAAAGCATGATCTATAAGCATTTTAACAAAGAATAACATACATATACAGAAAAATATAATTAAAACTCACAATTTTACTGTCAGACTTGTCACTTACAGTTTCTTAAGATGATAGTTATTTAAGTTATTTATATACTTTATTATTTATTTTTTATTATGCAATGCATCATGTATGTACATTTATATGGCTTTATGACACACTCAATTTAAACATTTCCCTTTTCCACATACAAATGTTAAGTTATGAACATGTTTTCTATACAAATACAATCTGAAATACCATGTGTTATGAACTCACAGTGAGGTGAATAACATTATTTTACCTATCTATATCATAACCTATTAAAAGACTCATAATTATGTAACAAATAGGATAAAATGAATGAGATATAATTTAAGATACATTTTGAAATAAGTGTTTACCTTCAAACCATGAGAGATCCTGATTATATCCAGCAAAACAATAGGAATCTTCAGAAGGTTAAATCACCATGGCTGCGTGATACATCAAGAAAACCGCCTGAACATTTAAAATCCACTGATCTTATTGGCTACTGAGCCCTGATTCTCTGCATACTCACTGAAATTTTCTGCCTAACCTTAGATAATCTGATAAGCCCAGGCAATGAGTACTGTGAGAAATAGCTTGGTCAATAAACTAACAGAGCACACTGATAAAAGGCTTCTAATTTATAAAGAATACAAAACTGAAATATTTTTGTTCATGGTTTGCTTTAGAAAATTGTATAGTGTGTAAGGAAGAACAATTAACGTTAATAAGGTTATAAACCAATAACATTATAATGTATGTTTATCTTTTTGTGCTTAAAAATCTTAAACTTATGAAATGAAAATTTAATAATAATAATAATAATAATAATAATAATAATAATAATAATAATAATAATAATAATAATAATAAATAAAATATATAATAATGATAATAATAACGAAAACAATAATAATAATAACAAAAAAATAAATAATGATATTAATAAATAATGATAATAAATGAATAATATTAATAATAATAAGAAGAAGAATAAAAATAAAGACAAATTCTGATGATGCACCATTAAACATAAAAGTCATTAAAAAAACATGGAAGTCCCTATTTACGGGCAGAAAAATGAACTTTACGTGTGTCATGGAAAACTAAGTCTGTTTCAGCAGTGAAAAGTATTTCAGAAATTTTCTAAGTTTGAATGAAATTACGGCCAGAATCAGTTTCCAACCGTAATTTTGTAATATTTTCAATATTATCCGTCCGTAAATGAATGAAGTTCCAGTCCAGGTACATCACTTTCCTGCCCACAAATAAATTACTGCCAGATTACGAGCGTAAATATAATATTCCTGCAACTTTCCTGCCAAATTCTGGCCGGATTCCTGCTGAAAATTTCGTACGGGTACAGAGCTAGGGTCGCTTACATGCAAACTATCAAAGCTATCACTTTCAAACTTTGGAATACCAGTTCACTATAAAATTTACAATAAGAAATAAATAAACCGTAAAAGGACAAGCGTTCAGCACACCCACAGACGATGCTCTTGTTTCTTTTTATGATGCCACATCACCATGGAGGTTTATTTTCACTTTTATAATAAAAGAAAGCGTAACAAGAATCTTTTTGTAGATATGTGGACTATATCGAACTTGTGAAAGGCATGTTCAGGCTTGAGAGAGCATTATATTAAAAGTTATATTTTCATTATGTCCCTTGAATCTTGCGTATAATTTGTATTGTATTTGCATTTTAAAGACATTGGCTTCAACAGACCATAACTAAATGAAGGCATTACCGGAGGTCTTCAACCTTAAGTTCCCCCAGCCCCACCCCAATTTAAAAAAGAGGACATGAACTTCCAGAACCCAACCTAGAAAGAACATCAGCATTTGAGTGTTGTTTTTCCGAACGATACTTAACAATCATTGTGTTCCGACTTAACTCTTCCATCCTTCCGGACAGCTGCACATGTGGTTCCTTAAACGGCATCATCCATGACAAACTAAGTGATCTTTGTGGACAACAAACGGCCTGTCCACTCAATAATGCCTGAACTGTCGAGCCAATCTCACAACCGCTAACAACTCTTTGCGTGTGGTATAATACACTTTTTGTTCTAGGGTGAAGACGAATCAAGCGTTCACAATCACCTCTCACCCCGTGTGCACCTGAAACAGAATCCGATCTACCGCTGAATCAGAGGCGTCAGTATCCAGTACAAACTAACCGCGTTCTTCGGTGAGTGACAACAACGGTGCCGTAACCAACGTCTCTTTCAGTGCTTCAAAGGCCTCCCTGGCATCCCTAGCTTCAGGGAACCACATGAAAGGATTCTTTCCTGTACGACAGTAAAGTGGCGTGGCGAAAGATGCAAAGTTCCTTTAAAGGACCCTATGATAAATGGCCAACCCAAGGATTCATTGCACATCCCAAGTAGAACCCGGGATGGGCCATTTCCTGACCGCTTGGATGTCAATGTCCGATAGTTCGATCGAATCAATACCGCTCACTACCCTTCCCAGAAGCCCAACCCTCTTCTGGAAGAATTCACATTTTTGAGGCTTTACCTTAAGCTCATGCATGCTTAACCGCTCCAAAGTCGCTCTGAGGTTCCTGATATGCTCGTTAAAGTTATACCCCATAACTAAGATGTCATCAAAGAAAGCCAAAGCAATCTTCCAGTTCAAACCCCTTAAAACTAGGTTGAAAGCCTAGGCAAACGTACTAGGAGCCCCCGTCAGACCAAACCCATGTTCTCTTAAGCACACACCGTGTTGGATGATTAACGCTGTTTTGGGCCTATCCTTTTTGGAGATTTACATGCTAGTAAGCACTGTAAGCACCCAATTAAGAAAACCGTATTTGGTTAACACAGCGTATCAAGACAATCGTACACTCTTATAAACATCATTGACTGTAACCGAAGTAAGAGCCCGATAATCCAGCGTCCATATTACAAAACCTCAAGGGATTTACTATATAACTTTTCATGTAGAAATCCCCCCACCGCATTCAGGAGACATACATGTTTAACGTACACCGGGCGCTTTCTCATTCTCCTGTAGAGAGTCGGCTAAAATGATGTTCACCTCTGTCGCCGTATCGACAATAGCAGAAACTTCAAAAATACCTAACTTGACCTCAATTATGCTAAGGTAATTTGACCTGACCCTCAGCACAATTGGCTCCGACTCCTCTAAATTGAGATCAGCGCTCCTTTACACCTTTACATTACCCACTAAAGACTCCATCAGCTATGGGACCGTGTTTTTTCAGGAATGGGCACATCCGCATTCCGACCTATTCTTTTGCAATTAAGAACATCGCGACTACATCATTTAGGAGCCCCCTTGCACAGTCTCACCCTCAGAATAATCTCGTGTGACCAGGCGTACCTTAGGAGAATTCTCAGAGCTTGAACCGTGGTTTAGGGTTTTTACCACCTCATACAAAACATCTATCCCCCCCCTCCAAGGCGAAGGTCTCCGGCTAAAGAAATCCTGCACGTGGTACCCTATCATCTAGCCGACTAAAAGGAGGAGCATTGTTTCCTGCCCTATCGAATAATTTTGACAGCAAATCGCAAAAACGATACAGGCTATACGCTTCACCTGCCCTCGTCTATTATCTTAAGCTTTCTCGGCCTAGATTGAGGATGGTCCCTGTCTTCTGAAGTGGATATCAACCTAGCTACTGGGGCGGTATCATACTTAATTATACGAGGAGGCTGGAGACGCCTAGTACCAACACCCATTCCCCCTGGCTCATTAGACTTAATATGTTGATACAACTTCGCGACATCAACTGAGGCCCTTATTATTCTGGACCGCTGAAGTACATCATATCTACACCAGAGAGTGAAAGAACTGTGGGCCCCTAGCACCTACTTTTGAAAGATTTTCCCTGACCCCAGAGGTACATTTGGACCCTCTCAAACCATAGGAACCTCATGCCTATTATCAAAATATGCATCTCGAGTATGTCCACAGATACCAAGGAACAACCTCACATATTATTCAGTAAAATTTCATGTCGGTCCCTGGCTTGCAAAAAAAGCCTCTGCTTTCACTTCGGAGGCTTTAAATAGGCTCGGAACACCCCGATGTACATAAGTTAAAATTCGATTTGCGAGACAACGGTTTTAATAAAAAACATTCAGTAACGATGGAAACAAACAAAGATATTAATAATGAAACATGAGAATATCTAAACAGTCACCCGAATATTTTGACCGGAAGCTCAATTTGTAAACATCCGGTAAATCGAGAATAGTGCGGGAAGTCTCCCACGCTTCTATTTGGCCAAGAAAAACAATAATCAAAAGCAAATATAAATACTATTTTTTTCAATACGCCCCCCTCTTTTACATTAAATGAGTATTACACCTGAGAAAGCCAAACTTTTCATCCATGATGACTGAGCTTATTGTTTATGATAAGATTTTTGGTCGGGTACGTTCTTCGTGCAGTCCGGCGCGGGTTTTTCACTAGCCAATTAGGACTCAGCTTGTAACACCGTCACACCACAAGATCACGTAACACTGATCGCTACTCAATTTGACACTGACCTAAGTGTTGGATTAAAGGCGTGACAAGTAAGTTAGTAGAACATAGGCAATTAATTGATACTTAATTATTTGAACATAACAATATTTGCTACTTTTTATTAATATCAAACATGTTACGATGAAAGAGTAGTACAAATTACATTGATTCGTCTATCGAAAAGTTACACCGGCATGCGAAAAGAACCATGCTTAATCACTAGAATCTTCATTTTATTGTTCGCTAATGAAAACGCCTGATTGCATTTGAAAATTGAAAATTATTTCTTTAAAATGTCTAGACTCAATTGCGTACTTTACTGTATATTTTTAAATTGTTATCGTTCATATTTTGAATTTATTTGGAACATTTAATGGCGCTAAAAATCTGTAAATAAGGTTTATTGTTTGTGAATTTGTGTGCTATGTCTTTGGCGTTGCCCATTGCCACTAAACCGGGTTTATGTTTAAACTTTTTGCTACTGAGCATGTTTCTGTAGCTTTTTGCATATATATTGTTGTGACAAAAATGTAGTTAGTTTTTGGGTTAAATAAAGTTATTTACGCGAAAATAAGTTTTGTTAAAAGTTTGAAAATAGTGTTAGAATTGGCGAAAATATAATTTTTCACAAAAATGTAGTAAATTTGGCTGAAATAAAGTTATTTTCGCGAAAATAGCCTTTTTGACAAAAATGTAGTTAGTTTTTGGCGGAAATAAAGTAATTATCGCGAAAATAAGAATTTGATAAAAATCTGTTAATAGGAATAGTTTATTTCTTAATTAAAAAGTTGCACTCTCACAGATTTACCGTTTTTCCAACTTTTTTTATTTTTTGTCTTGGAATTAGCCAAATTTTGCGTAAATATCTGCAAAGAATGCTGACAAAAGATAAGATGGCAGATGTTAATATTTCCATTCCAAATTTAATATTTTATGGCTTAAACCGTTACTAACGGTTTAAGAAAAATGCATAAAACATCAATTTTGGAGCGGAAATATGAAAAACTGCGATCAAATCTTTTGTCAGCAGTCTTTTATCACTGGTTTGCAGATATTTACACAAAAACTTTCTCGTTCCAAGACAAAAAATAAAGCAGTTGTCAAAACGTTCAATCTCTGAGAGTGCAGCTTTAATGAAAGTATTTCTAGACTCAATTGCATACTTGACTGTAAATATTTTATCGTTCATGTTTTGAATTTATATGGAAAATTCAAGGCGCTCGTTATGCTCGTATTTTAATAATTCATAATGTTTGGAATATGAACAATAGCTAATGCTCATATAATAAAACTTAACTATTTAAACATACCTGTAGTGACATATCGCTAAAAATAGATTTAATGGGATTCCATTGGAAATACCCCAATTATTTCGTTCAGACAGCACTAATTTCTTATATATTCTATAGTCAATATTGACCAATAAGCAGATACTATAACTTTAATTTCTAGTGCTTCAACCACAACCCTCAAAACCATTTATTGTAGAAAGCTCCACTTGTGTACTAAACATTAAACAATAAATAGATTGAATATCAATATCCGGTAAAATTGCCATTTTCGGCGATCGATGACAAATTGCATTAAAAATGAAACAGTAGATTTTTACCTAACCGTGCTATGATTTCTAGTTCTTCCCCATACGACCCCATACACCATTGATTGAAGAAAGTTCCACTTGTGAATTAAACATTCAACAATAAAATTGATTTAACGTAACTACTGTGTAATCTGAAAAAAATGCCAGATAGATTCTAAATTTACCATGTTAAACCGGTTTTCGAAATCGCAAAACATTAAGCTTCAAAAGTTATAAACACGGAACATGGAAGATAGCCAATGTTCTGAGATGGTTTAACCATGCTTTGATTCATGGTCATGTGTTTATTAAAAGAAACAAAGCCATTATATGAGTTGGCATTTTCTGATTGGTGTAATTTGTTCTTTTGGATAGCGTTTTATATTTCGTTTTGTTTTTAAACTTTTTTTATTTTCATGTGGAAACCCGTTCCAAAAATAGCAAAATATATATGTGATTTAAAGTTATATTGTAAAAACAACCCTTAGAATTTAAGAGCTCTTTAAAATAGCAACTCCAACAGTCAAAATCATGTTTTTGCATAATGTATTAAAATGTTATGTTTAATATATTTGCACTCGAAATCACTTTAACTTGTTAGTCATAACACAAAATTAACCATTTTTAACTCACGACACACTCTTAAGCACAGTTTAACCAGAGAATGTAGACAAAATCAGCTCTATATGTTTATCAAATATTGTTTTCTCTAAGCAATTTTCTGAAACTTTGCACCATCAGGAGTTAATCACATTAATTGAACTTGCAAACTGTCTTCAAACACTCGTTTAACAATAAGTTATGCAGAAAATACTTAAGTCCACGAAAACCACCATGCCCTTCCATGATTTCTTATCGAACATTTCAAAATCTACATTTTATCATATTTAAATACATAAACTATACGAATCGTTATAACATTTAACGGCGCTCGCTATGCTCGCATGGGTGTGCCTAAATAATGAAACGTATCCGTTTCTCCAACAGGGTGAGATGTCGCTAAACATAGATTTAATGGGATTCCATTGGTAATCCCCGAAACTATTTAGGTTAGACAACACAAAATAAGGTAAGATAATACTAATTTCTAGTGATTCACGATCCCCTACACATTTATGGGAGCAAGCTCACATTGTGTTATAAATATTAAACAATAAAATTTTAAATAATAATAAAAAAGCTGATAATGAGGAAAGAGAACAAGCCATTATGCGGAGTGACATGGATGTGGCGGTAACTGTTTTAAATGATCAGGTCTTACAAAAACAAATGTTTGTTTCGAGTAACACGTCTCTCCCTAATAAAAGTTATTCTCTAGTTTTTTTTAAAAGGCTAACTGATTAACGTGTTTCATGAACCTTAGAATGTTTTAAAAGATAGCCTCAAATTTTCCATAAAAGGTCTTATTTTTTTACATGTACTTTGATTCCGAAATCAGTCTCGGTATGGTCCGAAAATTACTCATGCCATCAAATCGACCAAACAAAAATTTCGTAAAGACTTAGTGCGTGTGTAAAAATGGCGGAGTTAAAAAAATCGGAGCAAACCTATTATAAGCAAAATTAACTGGTTAATATCTTAATACCTTTTTATTCCTTGGCAACATTAAATTCGCAAGAAAGACGCTGAAAAGGCAAGTTTTCAAACAAGGATTGTCGGACCGGCAAACTTTCCTTAGGGCCGACAAATATCGGAAGTTGTCGGTCCGAATGATACTTTTTCTGAACACCTGCGATGTCTGCATTTGTTCGAAAATCAGTATGGCATATTATAGTGTTTTGACTGTCATAACGCGAGACTGGCAATAAATTAAAGACATTTCTAAGGAGATTTCAAGGACTTTAATTCGATTTTAAAGGTTTATCATTACTTATAAAATGAGATAATACTTATATTAAAAGACTATACTTAATCGCAAACTATAACAACAGCACATCTGTGACATAGTAACCTGTCAAAAAATGTAATTATCTTTAAGGTTTTCAATGTATTGTGAATACTCGGTCCCAAATACATTTTTCACGAATATTTATCAATCTTTATTTCGAATTCGAAACTGTGCACAAAAAATAGTCGATGTAATTTTTCGAATCCGCTAGCAGACGACCCATGGTCCTCGCTTTGTTGTGTTTTCACACCTACGCTGACATCGGCGTGACAGACCAATTAACGTTATAATAAGGTGCAATTATCGCGGTTTAAGGAATGCCTTGTGTTAATTGGCGCGTGTATGGAGCAAACAACGGTATCTAATACACAGAGTGATTAATGTTGAGTGATATTATTTGTATATAACGGATGTTTTTTTCCGATAAAATCGTAAAAAATGTTACTATTATATTATAATTTGTGTAAATAAAATAATAAAAAAATATATGTTTCGGAATTTTATTAAACATCGCTTTACATAGTGTAAAATACAATGGTATAATGCAACCATTTGATATTTCAGGACACAAATATTTTGTGACGCCGGTAGAGTAGAATTCGGATGCGACGGATTTCGGAGACAATCGTTATTTCTCTCAATGTTTATATCGAACAATCGTTATTTCGAAGTACTTAACTGGGTCCCGACGACTTCGAAATAGCGGTGTTCTACTGTATTGTCTAATTCCTCTAAGGGATATTTAAACACAGCTGCTTTATCTTTCGCCCTCATCATGGTCATTCTATCACATTTTGAACGGAATGGTGAACACATCTATGTGTAATTGTTGGTACTAATACTTGTAATAGGCAAATATTTCTTGTGTTTTTTTCGACTTTGCTTGGGATTTCAGACAAACCCATGGATCAAATGTCAATTACTTGTGCAATGTTTACATATTGCTTTGCGTAAACTTTCGTGTTCAAATAGTCAAGTGTAAGCAAACGCCACTTTTTGTTGAAAACCCATGAAAGAACACGAACAACAAAACCGTTAACAGAAATAGACTGAACCTGTGTCCACGTAAATAAAACAACTGTGGACAATAACCCGTACCTTACCAGTACCATCACACGCACACCAACATATTTAGATAGCAAAGAGTTATATTCTGGTCCACTAAGATCTTAGTTTTGTTTTGAACCTTTTTACTACAGACACTTCATTTCAGAGAGTACAAGATACTTTAAAGACAATTTTCGAAAACACAAGCGCTTAACAAGCAGTTTTCTAGGCAAAATAAAAATTCAAGTAGTTTTAAGGATTATATGTTTACAAAGTTATGGATTTTTCATCTAGAAGCCCACAATTCACGTCCTTTTCAAGTTTGTGTGAATCCTACAGTACTGATATCACATCCCAACATTTTTATTTACTTGTTTTACGTTAATAAATATTATTATAGACATAACAATTTTGATAACTAAAAATGTTATGTATTCTCACTGCGATGTGTTTGCAGATGTAGTGTCAGAGTTGCTTTTCTACAAACTATTTTTTAGTATGTACAATCAATAATCCCTTTATTATTTAGGGTCAGGATTCTTTTTGTTTCATCATTATTAGTAACTGAGTAAATATTTGGCAATGATTTTTCTTTCAATGCAGTTCTAGTTTAACCACAATAACTCCCGTTTGTAATATTCTTCTGTGCAATCATTACGGTGATGTCCTTAATATTATTCCTGTACGTTACATATTCTCATTCTTCTTCTTCTATATTATTGTACATGTTTGTGTATATATCAAATAAAGTGTCAACTGCAGCATAATTGCTTGTTATTTGAAATAAGATAAAATACTTACAACTTGCATTAACAAAGAACAACCATTTACCTTTCACTCTTGGTATGTTTGACTTGATGTTATTAGAAAACTTATAATATAACGTTTCCGTCAATAATACTTTAAGGCGGTAGAGGCGGCAGCTCCTGAGTTCATATTGCATTTTCTATTCTGTGAACATATGAACTCTTAAAGGTTAATTGTGCCATAAATACAATAATTTTGAGTTCAAAAGTGCGTCAACATGAGTTTATTTTTTTGCTACACTAACTGAGACAAGTATGTACCATTAGCAGAGCGACAATCGCTATCAGTGATGTTTTCACCTGGCTACATACTCGGGATAATGAAATTAATTCCTATTTCCTATTTTATCTGTTATTATTTAAAATTGTTCAGTTACCCTGTACCTATTTTGTGACAAACGGCTTTGCATTTTCACTATCATATGTCCAGATGGCTTCAAAGGAAAGCGTAGTTACTACCAAGCAGAAACAGGATGTCCAGAAGCCAACTCCCATGGACTTGGGATAAGTACGATGAAACCGAAGTATCCCCAGTATGCGCTTCCATCAAAGAGACAAGAATCCTTCACTGAGGCGTCCATCCCCTGGCCACAAGATGCCCCCGTAGGCGTTGAGAAACTAGTTGAGGCAGGGCTCGTATACACGGGTAAACATATATTCTTTGTGAGAACTTGGATCCACACTAGCTTAAAGAAAACAGTGCTTATTTAGTAACGTTTTTTATATACTTGATATAAGCGACAAATGAGTTTCAATTTCAACCAATGTATTTGAAAAAAGTGAACTTTATAGCATAGATTTTATGATATTTATTTTAAAAACCCATACTTTTTTGATAATCGCGATCTGTTCTAACAATGCATTTCAGGCGTGGGAGACAACGTTCGTTGTTATCATTGCGGAGGGGGACTCCGAAGCTGGAAAGATGGAGATGACCCAATGGAAGAACACGCCAAATGGTACCCGACCTGCCAACATGTGCTCATTGTCAAGGGGAAGACATACATCAGGAAAGTGGAAGCCGGTAAAAAACCGAAAGCTGATAGTGTTGATGAAAGGGTAAGAACTATAATAAGAACTAATCAAAAACTGTCCAAGCTTTAAGACTAATAAATCGCCCATAATACTAGGACGCGCTGGTTAATTGACCCTCTTGCAGGCTGGCAAGTGTAGGAAACAGTGTATTTTACTCCCTAAATGCAGCTTTGGAATTTTGAATGTAGTAATTAGCAGTCACTTTAGCGGTCAAATCTGTCGATTGGGTATGAGTGACAAGCACCATAAGAAGAAGTGCAATACATTATTTTTGTTAGCCTTGCCAACTAAGAGTTATTGCCTTTGTCTTTGTATGAGCTTGACCATGGCCATTTTACAAACTTAAGTTTGATATTAAAACATTAAAAAACACACAAAACTCGTTTAACAGTTGGCAAACGAAATTAATTATTGTCCATCGAAAACCATAACGTGCCGTTAATGACCGGCTTTTTGTTTTACATAAGCGCTTTCAGGGCTCGCATCATAACAATGGCAGCTGAGCGACCAGTTTGTGACCGAATGTGGGTTAACGATGCAAACTTTTGCACAATTACAAATTTCAGCATATATAGCTGTATACAAATATCAACAAATTAAATAAACCGCATCTAACTTACATAATTTCTTCTGTGTTGTCTTTTTCTGGCAAGCTGATGTGTGTTTACTAGATAGTACTTTCTGCAATTGTTTTGACAATTTGTTTGCTTTAAAAGCACTAAATTAAGTCTAAAACGTTCAACTCCTCCTAACTTTAGTTATTTCTATCGATTTTATTCAGAACAAACGACTTATATGGACATGATTCCATTACGTCGTATGCAATGAACAAAGAAATTTCAAATACTATTTTTTCTCTGATGCTGAAGATGCTGTTCATTTTATCAAGAACATGTTTACAAAACTTTCAGGCTTAAATTAGTTGTCAAAACAAATAATGGTTAAAGTAGGACTATATCGGTATTTAATCGATTACCCAATAGGTATTGTGTTTATAATCCCAGTAATCTAGTCAATTTAAAAAAAAAACAAAACTTTCCAAACGAATGAACACTGCAAAAAATGGCGTCGAAACAAAAATGCACTTGCCGAGTTATGTTACGGCCCGAATCGAGCTTTCGTGACATTTAACAGCCTTTTTTTTAACACAAACGTTTCTCATGGTGTGTATTTTATGCAATAATAACGATAATACACCTTTTTTCGGCCGTTACCACCTGCAAAGGCCCTTAAAATAGTTTACAACCCTCGTGCTCCGCACTCGGACTGTAAACCATTTTGCGTGCCTTTGCAGATGGTGACGACCTCAAAAAGGTGTGTTAACCGTATAATATTGCTAATTGCCATTTTTTTTTTCTTTCAATTCAATTCTATTTAAAACACAATTACTCTCGTTTGTGATATGATTCTGTGCAACCATAACTGTGCTGTCATTAATTTTATTCCTGTTTGTTACATATTTTTTCTTCTATGTTATTGTACATGTTTGTGTATATATCAAATAAAGTGTCTACTGCAGCATAACTGCTTGTTATTTAAAATAAGATGAAATACTTACAACTTGCATTAACAAAGAACAACCATTTACCTTTCACTCTTGGTATATTTCACTTGATGTTATTAGAAAACTTATAACGTTTCCGTCAATAATACTTCAAGGCGGTAGAGGCAGCTCCTGAGTCATATTGCATTTTCTATTCTGTTTAAATATGAAATCTTAAAGATCAATCCCTGAGAGTGCAGCTTTAATTAAAGTATGTCTAGACTCAATTGCATACTTGACTGTAAATATTTTATCGTTCATGTTTTGAATTTATATGGAAATTTCAAGGCGCTCGTTATGCTCGTATTTTAATAATGTATTGTCTAATTCCTCTAAGGGATATTAAAACACAGCCGCTTTATCTTTCGCCCTCATCATGCTCATTCTATCACATTTTGAACGGAATGGTGAACACATCTATGTGTAATTGTTGGTACTAATACTTGTAATAGGCAAATATTTCTTGTGTTTTTTTCGACTTTGCTTGGGATTTCAGACACACCCATGGATCTAATGTCAATTACTTGTGCAATGTTTACATATTGCTTTACGTAAACTTTCGTGTTCAAACAGTCAAGTGTAAGCAAACGCCACTTTTTGTTGAAAACCCATGAAAGAACACGAACAACAAAACCGTTAACAGAAATAAACTGAACCTGTGTAAATAAATAAAACAACTGTGGACAATAGCCCGTACCTTACCAGTACCATCACACGCACACCAACATATTTAGATAGCAAAGAGTTATATTCTAGTCCACTAAGATCTTAGTTTTGTTTTGAACCTTTTTACTACAGACACTTCATTTCAGAGAGTACAAGATACTTTAAAGACAATTTTCGAAAACACAAGCACTTAACAAGCAGTTTTCTAGGCAAAACAATAATTCAAGTTGTTTACAAAGTTATGGATTTTTCATCTAGAAGCCCACAATTCACGTCCTTTTCAAGTTTGTGCGAATCCAATAGTACTCATGTCAAATCAAAACATTTTTATTTACTTGTTTTACGTTAATAAATATTATTATAGACATAACAATTTTGATAACTAAAAATGTAATGTATTCTCACTGCGATGTGTTTGCAGATGTAGTGTCAGAGTTGTTTTTCTACAAATTATTATGTACTATCAATAATCCCTTTATTATTTAAGGTCAGGATTCTTTTTGTTTCATCATTATTAGTCATTGAATAAATATTTGGCAATGATTATTCTTTCAATGCAGTTCTAGTTTAACCACAATAACTCTCGTTTGTAATATTCTTCTGTGCAATCATTACTGTGATGTCCTTAATATTATTCCTGTACGTTACATATTCTCATTCTTCTTCTTCTATATTATTGTACTGTTTGTTATTTGAAATAAGATAAAATACTTACAACTTGCATTAACAAAGAACAACCATTTACCTTTCACTCTTGGTATGTTTAACTTGATGTTATTAGAAAACTTTTAATATAACGTTTCCGTCAATAATACTTCAAAGCGGTAGAGGCAGCTCCTGAGTTCATATTGCCTTTTTCTATTCTGATAACATATGAACTCTTAAAGATCAATTGTACCATAAATATAATAATTTTGAGTTTAAAAGTGCGTCAACATGAGTTTATTTTTTTGCTGCACTTACTGAGACAAGTATGTACCATTAGCAGAGCGACAGTCGCTATCAGTGATGTTTTCACCTGGCTACATACTCGGGATAATGAAATTAATTCCTGTTTCCTATTTCATCTGTTATTATTTAAAATTGTTCAGTACCCTGTACCTATTTTGTTACAAACGGCTTTGCATTTTCATTTTCCATATGTCCAGATGGCTTCAAAGGAAAGCGTAGTTACTACCAAGCAGAAACAGGATGTCCAGAAGCCAACTCCCATGGGGCTTGGGATAAGTACGATGAAACCGAAGTATCCCCAGTATGCGCTTCCATCAAAGAGACAAGAATCTTTTACTGAGGCGTCCATCCCCTGGCCACAAGATGCCCCCGTAGGCGTTGAGAAACTAGTTGAGGCAGGACTCATGTACACGGGTAAACATATATTCTTCCACACTGGCTTAAAGAAAACAGTGCTTGCTTTGTAATGTTTTTATAATTGATATAAGCGACAAATGAGGTTCAATTTTAACCAATGTATTTGATAAAAAGTAAACTTTATAGCATAGATTTTATGATATTTATTTTCAAAACCCATATGTTTTTGATATTCGCGATCCGTTCTAAAAATGCATTTCAGGTGAGGGAGACAGCGTTCGTTGTTATCATTGCGGAGGGGGACTCCGAAACTGGGAAGAGGGAGATGACCCAATGGAAGAACACGCCAAGTTGTACCCGACCTGCCAACATGTTCTCATTACCAAGTCTAAAAGGTACATCAGGAAGGTGGAAGCTGGTGGTGTTGTTGAAAGGGTAAGATTTATAATGAGAACCACTCAAATATTGCCTGCCAAAAATGAAGACCAACAAATCGCCCATATTACTATGATGCGCTGGTTAATTGATCCTCAGTCTAGCAAGTGTAGGAAACAGTGTATATTACTACCCAAATGAAGTTTTGATACTTTGAATGTAGTATTTAGCAGTCACTTTAGCAATCAGGTAGAAGTGACAAGCACAATGAGAAGGAGTGCAATACGTTATTTCTGTTAACCTTGCCAACTAAGAGTTATTGCCTTTATCTTTATATGATCTTGACCATTTTACAAACTGAAGTTTTCATATTAAAAAATAACAAATAGTAATAATAAAACAATAAAAACGTTTAACAATAGGCAAACAATTTTCATTATTGTCCATCGAAAATCATAGCTGTTTATCCTATGTTTTATTTCGCCTATGTAGCATTGCTGGCAAAAAATATCGTGTTGTCCAGCGATGCAGTCGTTATACAACATGACAAATTTTCATTTCCGCTGTCGAATTTCTTATTTATGTCTTTTTAAATTTGTTATCTAATCGTAACCAAACTTGGTCAAAATGTTTATTGGCATACTGTCTTGAATAAAGTCGGTCGCAGCCAGAGTGCACTATTAACTGTCATTGAATTGTCAAAGTTTGACTAAATTCACTTTGTCCGCTCTCTTACTTGAACATTGTTTTACCAAACATGGTAACAATGTTTATGAGCACACTTTTTGAATTGAGTTCGAACATCAGCCATATAACAAAAACTACCACTGGAGTTTCGGCGCTTTAATTGTAAAAATATGTATTACCAAATTCTCTTTGACCATATGTTATCCAGTCTTTTCTGAAATGGGTTAAAGGGCATACCATCTCAAACAGTTTTGATTGGTAGCCAGGTCAAACTATTCACTATGGGTGAATAGTCAAAAATTGACCAGATTTACTGGGATGGCCTCTTATACTGAAGCATGTCTTATCCGATTCTTAGCAATATGGGTTGACAATGGTAATGCTAATAACTCATTTGTGCTTGATGAATAACTTAATTGTAACCAGCAAACTGAATAACTTGTTCCAGAATAATGGTCTATGAAATTGTCAAACCAAATTTACTTTATTAATTTCAATAGGCAACTACACACTTTTTTATGGACCAATATTTAATTAGGTCCCTCGACCAAGCAATGTTTGAATGGGAAATTTCGCACCTACAATTTGAGTGACATTTCACCTGGTCTAACACTAGTTATGATCATTTAAATATACATAGGCATTATAACCAATCTTGGTAATGAAATGATAATAACTTTATTTGAAATAGGTAACACATTAAGACATAGACATCATATTATAAACAAACATAGCACACGTCTTATTTACAACAACTCTGAAATAATATACACACACACTAAAATAATGTGATGCAAACAATAATCAAAACACATATGAGAAAACACATTTCAGTACTGCAAAGATACATATTGTTAAAAAGCATCATTACATTTTTTCATTATGGCCTATAACTGGAATAAATGATCGTTTTGACATGTAAAAATGCTTAGAATGGCAACGTAAGCATAAATTTATGTCATTTCAAAATGTTACGTATTAAAATGTAATACGAAAACATAAAGAAACATAAATATAATATATTAATATAACACATCAATGCTTAGCAATACATCAATTTTTACCTAAATTTTAACAAGAAATCTCATTAAAATAGTTTAACAGAGTAAGTAGGACAGTCAAACATTTATTTAACACCTTACATTATGTATAAACTATATGCATGAAATAATGCATACAATTCTTACAACGGTTTTTGCAATTGATGAAGAAAAAAGAACCTTTTGCAACAGGCTTTAAATGTCTTTTCCATATTTTATCTACGTATTCCTTCTGGTAAAATGTTCCGAACTTTCCCACTGTAGCATGCAAATGAGTGTTTCTTGTATTGTGTTTTATGTCTAATGTGATATTGTAATTGAGTTTTTTTTAAAGGGCTATCTTTGCAGTTACTTTCTTGCGGACAAAGGCAACTTGTAGATTCCATAAAAATGATGAATCGACAACAATTCCATGCAATTTCTTCACAAAAATGATCAAGTAAGAGAGTAGACAAAGTGATAGCGTCTGAAAAATATTGTGTCATAGCCCTGAAACTATTTTACTGAATATTTTATTGTGCATGTTCTCATGACACAGTATTAAACTATTCATATGTGCCTTCTCATCACAAAATGATCTTTTTCAGAAAAAGCTTGAGATAAAAAAAGAAGATCCATTGACTGTTGTGTTTCAAACTCTTGCAGAGTTTGAATATTCTGTAGGAGATGCAAGAATTGCGCTCAACATCTTCAAGAACAGATATGGTTTGTTTTTAATTTAGTACGCGTGTCAGTCATTGACATATGACACTTAAATTGGATTATGTCAAACACACACACACGCATTCACACATGCACAGAAACATACACATTCACATGCACGCCAAAATCCATACTCAAACACCATATTATTTAACACAGTTTAAGATATACATGTACAATTGGCAAATGTTTTCCTTGATAAAAATCAAGCATGCAAGCTAGTTTTATGAAACTTGATATGTGATTAGAGGGCAATACTATCTAGTTCATGCATGTCTTTTGATGTTTTAATTGGACAAGAAATATTGCCATGGCAACGGAACCGATAGGTGAATATTGTATTACTAGGACGTGACTTGTTTATCTTTTCTAAAATAGGTCAGAATGCTTCATTAAAAGCTGTAGATCTTGTGAAAATTTTGGACAACATTGAAGGCGATCCAAATATAATGAATGGATACAATGATACCACTGAAAGCATGGGGCAATCCGCTACTCAAAATGCAGGTAAGTATCTGGCATGCTATCGAGATGATATAAGTTTCATAAGTGTACATACATGTAAAATGCCAGTTAGATACGTACGTGCACTTTAATGTAATATAATAATATCAGTATTGCACTCTGATTAGAAAACGAGGAATAAATGCAAAAATCTCTTGTTGTAATTTAGAACGTTTTTTTCTTTCCCTCTCAAACAATCGCAGTAATGTCAAAAGTGCCACCAGGTTTCCTGGTTCATTGTTTGGGGTGAAAAATTTCCTCGATGCGATGAGTATAAACATTGTTTTCTATATGTTTTAACTATATGTTTAAGCAATAATCTTTTGCACCAAATGCGGAAAATTGGTTGTTTATGATGACGCTTGGTTCAGATGAAAAGCATATCTGTATTAAAATCTTCCGTGAAAACAATGCACGTTCTAACTTGGCTTACCCACTCACTCAATGCACTTTACTCTTCAAATTTACGACTTATACCGTCCTCTTTCGTGTAAATCTGATACCTCGGTCAACGAAAGGTACTGTTATTGTTTTCCGAGTGCAGATCGTCAGTTTTTAATGATAATAATTTAAGAAAATGCTTACGGGTGTATTCTGTTAAAAAACCAGGTTCATCCGTACTTCGTTATTACTTAAGCAAACAATATTTCAATTGCAAACTTAACCGTGTCTCGACTTACTATATAACCGCAAAAATATAATGACAGTTCCACTTTAAGCAGAGAGATTAGAGGTACTAATCAAATTGACTGTTCTTATTAGTGTTATAAACACATACACGGATTATGGAAATAAACTCGACACCTTTTAATCGTTATTTTAGTGTGCAATAGATTGACCGGAATTTGGAAGAACCTGGGCTCTAAAAATGTAAAGATAATGAACCAGTTAGAACATTCTTAAATGGGCCGATTTATATCCAACGAATGGTGATCTGCACTCTGAAAATAATAACAATACCTTTAATTGACCAACACAGGGTATTTGATAAGATTTGCACATATGGGAACGGTATAAAATCTTTGTTTTGAAGATTAAAAGCAGTGAGTGAGTCGCTAAGCCTAATAAGAACATGCATTGGTTTTACGAGATAATACAAAAATGATTTTCATCTATAAAAAAGGCGTCATCACAAACAAGCAATTGCTCTTCATTCGGTGCACAAGATCCTTTCTAAAAATATCATTGAAACATTTAGAAAAATATGTGTACACTCCTCAAATCGAGGACGTTTTTCACCCAAAACAATGAACCAGGAAACCTGGACACACCTGACATTACTGCCCTTATCAAAACCACCAAAATAGGCAATCATATATCAGCTAATACTTTTCTTTAAGTAATTTCCCTCCTCCTGTACTTTAATTCATATAATTATCACCTACAAATGGCTTGCTATACAGTCAATTCTCTTGCATAGTCCAAGCTGCTTTTATATTTATATATGAACTTGCTCTGAAGCACAGGAATAATTAAATATACATTCCAAGATAATAATAATAATAATAATAATAATAATAATAATAATAATAATAATAATAATAATAATAAAAATTATTAGTGATATTTTTGCGATCTTTTCAACTGGGGAATTTACGGCAACATACCAATGAACAAAAACATTTATAAATGCTAATTATTTTACACCCCCGCTTCACAAAGTGAAATGTGGGCTATATATGAATCAACCTTGTCGTCACGTCCATCGATCTGTGTATCTGTCCGTTTCTCTGTCAATCCATCCGTCCATCTCATTTTTGTCCTGTTCACATCATTCTTATGCATTCATACCTACCTTCAAGTTCACAGTTACCTTCTGAACTTTGTATGGTTTGCCACTTCTTCCCGTTCATGTGTTTTTTAAAACTTTCTCATTCATGGTCGGTTTTGAAAATTATTTGATAGACGTGATTACCAAAACATGAGGTCAAGGCCACAATGTCAAGGCCACAGCGTCAAGGCCACAACAACCTTCAGAATGAAGTGGGATTAAAATTAGTTGGCTTAAGTAACCACCGTAATATGAGCATGTCTCGCTCACAAGAACCGTGTCCCTACCTTTAATATCAAGTCATAGCAACCATGTGAAATTAAATATGGTGTTTGTTTTGCTATTTATAAGCCTTACTGGTATTAGTTAATTGAGTTGAACAAGATTTGAAATGCAATAAAATTAATTATTATTTTTGCATCAACCTATTCTATGAGTTTTTTAGCTAGACTTTTCAATTAATAAGGAGGCTTTATTACTCGCGCCGGTGTCGGCGTTGGAATCCGGTTTAAGTCTGAAGACAAGTTGGCACTTTCACTTTTAACTCAAATACCAATCATTCAATTTACTTAATACTTTCACACAGTTGTCCAGGACCATCACACATTTTGGTTACATAACCCCATATTATCCTAAATACAAATTATGGCCCTGATTGACATAAAAACAAAATGGTTAAAGTTTAAGGGCACATTGTGTCTGGTTAAAATTTAAGGGCAAGTTGGGTTTAATAACCCTAATTTCTTCTATACCGTTCATTTAATTGGCTTTTAATACTTTACAAAGCTGATTACGGAAATCAAACAATTAGGTAAAAAAACTCCATAATAAGCCTTATTACAAATTATGGCTCTTGAATTACCTTTTTTTATACCTTTTTATTGTTTTTAATAAACACATGTCATTGCGTTTGGGGTCCCTAGGGTTTAAGGCAAGGTCAATGTAACTTATAACAGAATAAACACTTTAAACTCAATCTCACAAAAGGGCTTACTTTCTTGTGTCAATCATTTAAAACTTCATGTTTACTTTTTATTTGACCTTTTTATTGCTTTTAAAAGCACATATTACATCATTATTGTATTAATTTTAAAGACAAAGTGGGGTAAAGTCGAGCGCGCAGTCCTAAGACAGCGCTTGTTAAGTGATTCGAAGCATTAAAGAAGAATCATCCATCACCAATTTTGTCAACTGTTAAGCTTCGCAGACACATAGGTCGGTATCAAAAAGGTCAAGGTTTAGCGTAAAGGTCAAATGTTGAAATGATTACTGTACCTTGTCTGGGCCCGCCTCTTATCCTATCACTTTAAGATTCCCTGGAAACTTGACATGACTGCTCTTCAAGGTCTGTACCTTAAAGGTCAAGGTCACATTTAGAGGCTAAATGTTCAAATGAGTACTGCTGATAAGACTCAGGTCCCGACTGAACCCCGCCTGTGCCTTATCTTTACCTTGCATAATCGGATATTCGAGAAATTTGCCACTAATGTTCACCATGAATAGGTGGCTTGTTGTAGCCAAGACATGGATCTGGACCTCAAAGGTCAAAGTCACGCATAGAGATCAAAGGTTGTAATGATAACTGTTGATTGGATTGTACCTTCTCCGGAAATAATTTTTTTACCATGCATATTAGCATTTAAAAGAAAGTTTAAAAATGAATGTTTATCATGCTGAGGCAGCATGTCGAAAATATGTCCCAGCTCTGAAACTCGAAAGTCAAGGTCACTCGTGTCAAAATAAGAACTGTCATTAAGACTGTACTTTTCCCGGTTTGCATTTTGTCCATGTAACATTAGAATCCCAAGTAATTGGCCACATATGCTTGCCATGCTGAGGCAGTGTGTTGAGTATATTCTCAAGCCTGTATCTCAAAGGGCAAAGTCTCACCTCAATTTCAAAGAGTTGTGTTCATACGCAAGTAACTTATTCAAGCCAAATCTGAACATGCATGATTCAGTTTCTAAGCACATATGGAAACCATTACGAGACTGTACCTGAAACGCCATGGACACAAACATTGACAGTTGATATTTTGAGATTTTCTTCCATTTGTTTGGTTAAAAATATTGGCGATTCTCTATATTCAGACCTGCGAAACTCTTTGTCATGTACATGTATAACAACTAGCAGAATGTTAACAAAAAGTATGTCATAATAAACATTATAATTGTGTTGTCTGCTATTAAACATCATGTGTTGCATCAAAGGCTCTTACAAAGGGCTCGACATGTTGCCTGTTTGGGTCTAGGTTTATAAAAATGGGGCATGGATTAAATGATACTTAAGGCGAGTCGTCTCTAGAAACAAGTGTTCAAAGTTTCTTTTGAATATCTTGAGCAGTTTGTGAGTAATGTCCAAGCTACAAAGTATATTATGTGAAAAAAGAAAAAAAAAGAAATTTAATCTGACTTTCTCAAAACTTCAGTTGCGAAAAAAAATGTTGTGGTCTCTTATTTATACAAAACATTGAACTAATCAACCAAGTCACATCGATGTCGTGATTAAAGTGCAGGCAAACAACAACATGAATTGCTCTTCAAGAGGTGAAAAATAAAATATAATTTAGTTAATGCAAGATAAACATTGTTTCCAAGGTATCGGTAAAGCCGAAGAGAACAAGAAACTGAAGAGGACTATGATGTGCCATCTCTGCAAGAACAAGATGGCAAACAATGTTTTCCTGCCCTGCGGTCATCTTCTTGTCTGCGAGGGCTGTGTACCCTTGCGGGTGAAGATTTGCTTTATGTGCAAAACACCTTTGGAGGGAATGACCCACGCTCTGAGGTCTTAGACAAATATTGGTTAACGTTTGCTGGTACCCTATTGTGTTCACTTTGTTGGTCCAACCGACCATCTGTCCTTAATATTTATGTTTGTTTGTGAATAAGTTATCCATCGTCCAAGATATCAAAGTGATAATTTCTTATCTTCATCAAATTAACAATGTGCTCTACTTTGACAAGTAATGTAACTAATGCTCAAATATTGTCAGATTTAATGCCCTTTGTATACTTAGAGATGGTGCTTTTTTACTTGTTTAAACCGTTATAAGATATTAAATAAAAACTTTTTTTATTTGTTAACAGATATGTTAAGTTTTTATATGACAAGTTATTTAACTTTATGACCTTTAGAATGTTTGACATATTTAGCTTGAACATTTGTATGAGGAGGGATATACACCAGTGTTGGCGTCGTTGAAAGGCACATTTATTTTTCTTTTGAACACTTAAAAATTAATAAAATGGAAGGTTCTGGTAATAATTTAAAGAACGTTAAGTATATTAAGTTAAAACTTTCGATACTTGCTCATATAAATACTAAGCTTTTGTGACAAATTATGTAATCCGTACTAAAATATTTTAATATTAATAGCCTTTTGTATAGTTAGAAATTATGTTATCACAGTGACCTGCTGCAAGACTCAAAGATGCGGGCTTACAGTTCAAGCTCAAAGATATATAATGAAAATTATAAAAATTTACATGGAATATTTATGAAAACAGCTTATAAACAGTTTTTATATTTGATTTTATAAAATGCATTATTTGATCATATTCGAAATATCTAAAATCGAAATTTAAACAAATGAACGTGAAAACAAATGAATATTAGAATGATTATCGAGGAATTCAGGAATAAGCATGTTCACAAGCCGTAAGGAGATTAGTATAGTTTTAATGAGATTAATCCACTTATATTTTGTTGAAAAGTTTTGGCAGCAAAAAATAACATGTAAACCACTTCATTGAATTATACCAAAGAACTCATCATAAAGACGTGTCGTTAAAAAGACTTAGGCAGCTTAATTTAATCAATTAGATACCATTCTTCAGGGGAGCATCAACCAGTTTTATTTACCCGTATTTTGATTTAAGGAATGAATTGCGGTATGTATGTCATTATCGTATGAACGCAGTTGGGTTGGGGTCCGACAAACCGGAACCGGAAACAGTTTATTAAATTACGTCGCTATAACGCGCGGAAGAATCAATCACTCCAAATTCCTTTTAAACATACAATTGAAAAACGTGAGTCATCGCATAACAATAAACATGTACATTGTTGAAAGTTAGTTATCTTGTTAATGTTGGTATTGTGTCAGCAGGCCCCAAAAACTTAAATTAACATGTAAGAAAGTGTAAATTTATGCTATGTAAATTGCATTGTTGTCATGAGTGTTTCAATGTTTGCCGCGTTATTATGACCTCATTTGAAAATCTGTTTCCGGTTACGGTCGTGCCGTTCTATTTACAGAATGGGTAAGGAATAATTACTGTAAGTTTTTTTTTTAATGAAATGAACTATTTTCTAACAATTTTGGATCAAATAGTGAACGATTAGTGTAAATATAAGTATTGAACTGCGGGATTGATGTCACTATCGGGGATATGAACGCAAAAGGGCTGGTCAAAGTACGCATTGAGTCCGGACTCCACACACTTTAACCAGCCCAATTGCGTTTATACCCCAATAATGATATCAATCCCGCAATTCATTCCTTAAACTTTAGCAATTGCCGAAAGGCGGTTTATTTCAAGAATGGGAGTTGAGGTGTAAATATTAAATGTTATTTCATATAAACTGTCTGAAATAATGTGCCATAGTAATTCTTGTTTAAAACAAAAGTTTTATGATTATATGTGTTCAACATTTATTAGCCTATATGATAGGCGAAAGAGTTATGCCTGCAGCCAGTTGTATTTGCTTTAATAATTGTTTTATCCGTTTTCTAAATAGAGTTGAGTTAGGTATAAAACCGGTGTTTGTTTCGTTTTTTTTTCCAAAACGCCAAAATGCTCATTGATTTGTTAATATGTATTCAATTTTTACAGCTAAGCAACATCATTTAGTGTTTAATCTAGACTTAAGATAACCGGCTATGGACGACTTCTTCAAAGTTGAATACAATTGGCTGCTGTACAATTAAGTTTTAAACAATTAAACGTCTTGCTTGCTATTTTTTGGTTTGTAAAGGTTGCCATGTTAATGATGTTACGTTTTTTCCATTGACATGTATTACGTTTTTATATTGTTACATTTTACAGTATTCTGTTACAGCTACTTGTTCACGTGGTGTGAAAAATGGACAAAATGAGTGTTACAATTTTAGAATATCACTATTAGTACAAATTACACCTGTTCTGTTTTTTTTTTTGAAAATGTTACAGAAAATCCTCTTTATTGGCAAAATCCGTTACTTTATATTAAATTATTTCAGGATATTCAAAATTTTGTTTAAAATAGTATCTGCCACCTTATTTTATGTGTGTGTTCATTGATAATTAAATAAATAAATTAACTTGGGCTTACCAACCTTAAAAATGCTACCTACATAACATCCGCGAACAAATCCCTTCACGCATGTTGTTTTTGATGTTTTTATAACTGGTATTTTTAAATCAGTCATATGATTTTTATTTATTTTTTTAATAAAATTATTTAAATTGTTGTTTTAACAACTAATATACGTTTATCTCACAAGCACATAAATCACCTACTGTGTGTTCAATCAGATGTGTTCTGTATATTATAAATATTGCATTGATTTCTTGACCTGTATATATATATATATATATATATATATATATATATATATATATATATTATTTTCTCCACTATATACACATGGACAGTATTTCTACATGTAATTCTGAATAAACTATATTCAATAAACAATAGACCAATTATTACAATCATTCACCTGTCAATAAATAAATAGAGTTGGGAATGCAGTGCTGATTCACCCAAAGGTATTTTGCAAATGAAAACAGTTACTCCAGCAAAATAACTGTTAAAACCAAACCAAGACAAAATTAACAAAAACCCAAAACAGCGGTATTTAAAATACCTTAATAAAACTTTAAGTACGCATTTAATTCAAAGTTGCAACTGTATTACCAATTTTAAAAGTAGATTGTTTGTCGTCTTAAAAGCATGGAAGATACTCGTACATAGGGATTGCTTTTCTGGCGTCGTTGCCGAAATAGTAGATGTAATGTTTTCCAACGTTGTTTTTTCATTTTGGGGTCAATAGTTCAAGGTCATGGTTCATGGTGACCTTTACTAAAAAGAAATCATGACTGCTCCCGACAGGTGGCGCATCCAATTTGTGGAATTCTAGAGAAGATTAGTCCGCAATAATGTGGGAGAATGAATATCCCTCGTATTGACATTACGCAGTATTCGTATTATGTGTATTAATTCAAATAATTCATGTACAATTTGGTTCAAGTTTGTACCATTATCAAATGAGAAAAAGGATGATCATTGCCATCTGCTTGCAGTTCACAGTAAATTTATCCAGTTTGGTGACACGACTGGATTTATTATAACAAGAATGGCCGTTAAATGCTCTTTTTCTGTATGCTTTATTTAAGCTGTTTTGAGGAATCTTTACTACAAAAGTAAGTGCTACTTTATTTCTATGCTCTTTGTTATGTATGATCAGGTTTAAATATAAAGCATATTTATTAGTACCTGTCCGAAAGTGAGCAATATATTTATTTTCACTTTTTGGAAAATGTAGCCTACTCTTACGTCCAAATCAAACGTCAGCACACATATGCTTTGGACAATATTTCAATGACATATTCTTAAAGCGACGTTGCGTTTGCTTATTATTAAGTGCACAATATCAATGATCAGGAGGGTTTTTATTTCGTAGTTAAAAGTAATTTTGATGCTTTTATAACGAACCAACATTTTCAAAAAATATCAGTTCGATGCTGCTGAAATGGTGGTGTAGGTAACATGTTTATCAATGGTTAAATATCCATTCTGACAAAGCGTTTTTAAACGAGAGTTATGATCGCCGATAAAAAATCCCCATAAAATAAGGAAGCAACACTGAAATGGCTAGATGTGACACAACTAGAACAATGAATGTGAACGTAATAACCATGACTGACGAATGTAGAATAACGGAATATGTTAGCTTTGGGTAACCGGCGATTTTTTTCACAAACTTAGAGGAAATTTGTTTATTACAGTGTAAGATCAAATTTTATTTCACGAGTGTCATAGAAAAACATATTTTTACGAGTGGCGGAGTTTTATTAGTTTTTTAATTAATTTCTTAATTACCCCCTTTTTGAAGAGTGTTATTTACGCCGCTACCCGTGGGGCGCTTCTCATGCAAAATTATAGCTGTCAACTTTTCTATTTCCGTTTTTTTTGAGAAAAAGTTATCTGCTATTCATTCTTATAGTTTTTTTATTATTCGCTCGTTTTTTAGTGCAATGCATTTATGAACAGTAATCAATGAAGTTTTATAAGTGTACATATGTTCCAAAAATAACGAAAACACTTTTATTTTAAGTGGGGCATAAATACATAACCAAATTTCTACGCCGCCATTTAATGTATGAAAATTTGGAAGGTCAAATGTGTTAGCAAAACAAATGTGGATACTCATTGGATTTTAAACATTTTTTCTTAGTTTAAGACTGCATGTGTTTTATGATACATGAATATTCAGTCATCTTACTGTCAGAGACCAGTCTGTTTCGCTTGGAAACAGGTTTGTTTTCCAGGTATAGAGTGAAATGCCACGCTAGTTTGTTGACAATTTTGATGCGTGGGTGGGGTAAAAAATGTCAGATTATCTGTAAATTGTTGTGTGAATTTTCCGGGAAGCTCGTTTTACGTATTACAACGGCAAACAGTTCAAAATTCATTTGAACGATGATATAAAATTCTATTTATGTTCGAACAGTTGTTTTCGTCTGTAATTTATTTGGTATGGAAGCAAATGTTCGAACATTCAGCTTCAAGATCAAGAAAACGTTTGAAAAACGGGATAACCGGTGATAAACGGTTAAATCATTTATTTCCAAATATATATTTATTTAAATTTATAAAACATTTCTTTAAATGTTAAACATTTTTGCCAACATTTACTGGTTCAAGGTGAAGTGTTCTGTTTTGATCGAGTTGAAGTTACTACAAAGGAATTATAAAGTACATGTAGTTCTAAAAGTTGATATTTTCACTCCTTATTTTGCAGTGAAAATATCAAATTGATATTTCCACTGTTGTTATTTCACTGTTAAAACCCCATTCATCGAAAAGCATGAATGAAAGTTTAATATATATTTCCCCTTTCCCATTACATTAGCCAATACATTTTGCTTACTTTTGTTTGTTTCGATGGTGTAACCGTTTGCCATACGTCATATCTCATATCCTCATCTCGATTTTTCTTTAATTGGATGTAAAATGAAAAACTGATTTCTAGCAATACTCATTTACATTATTTCGATCATTTGCCTTTTCTTGCACGATTCCACTAGAAAACAATAACATGTCTTTCCAATATACGTATAGTCGCATTACCTATATACATACTGTGCAGCATTTTACTACGCATGTAAAGTATGCAGAAAAGGCCAGAGGCCGTCATTGCAAACTTTTTAAGATTTTGACTGAGTAAGAGAAAATAATAATTCACTTATCCCTCTATAGAATTTCCCTTACTAGATAAGGATATTTTAGGATCCTGACAATTGAGGCATACATTTAAGGGAGAATATATGAACCCGAGAAGGGTGCCTTAACCTTGAGAGATGATATTTCAACCTTTTTGTTAATAAACTATATTTGAAAGCCTTTTTCGCAAAAATGAATTTAGAAAAACCTCAAAGCTACCTACATTTTAGATACTATTTGCAATAGGATAGGTGTTATTAACACGTTAGTCTGATACTTACTCTACATGTTAGTTTTGCATTTGATAGAGCTCAATTGACTAGACGATTTGGTCTTGTGTGTATTTAGCATTTAGCTCTAATTAGTTCTTCAACCTCAATGAATTGTGTGACCTACTGAAAACAAAGTCATGGATACCTTGTGGCCGACCCGTTTAATATGTAAAACATAGGGCTTGGCAGCTACACGGCACAGGCCGAGACACAATTTTTTAACATAGTATAATCTGAACTTAATATAAAAAAGTTAACACATTTTTAAGGGAAAAATGGTAACAGTGACTTTGACCCCATATGAACAACCTCACTTGAAAACTAACATCGCATGCATACTAATATCTTTATGGGAGGATTATTTCTCTAACTAAAGTACTCTTAAGATATGTGTTACACTAATTCCCATTATCGATAACCCAATATGCACAACTTCACATGTTGATTAACATTGGTTTAATATGAAACTTATCATTAACCAAATGAATAAACCACCTACACTTACAAACAAAAGTATGTTCTGAATAATAAACTTAAGAGCGTATGAACGAAACATTTTCCTCTTCTTCCATTCAGTAGCATCTAGGAAGTTGTTAAAGCATGAAGAATGATACCAATTCACTATATTCATAATACTAAAAAACTATGGCAACGAATCGCAAGCTCACTGTTCAAGTCGATATCATTTTACCGATTCGCTATACTTGACGCGAACAGTAGTAACACGAGGGATCCCATTTTTATTACCTACGTCTAAACATAGATTCACCACACTCGTAAGATATGAGGTAGTACATATAAATACTTGACAGTTTTGATTCAAAATGGATAATATCTCGGACAGAATGAATACCTTCGACAACTGGCAGTACACAGCATCGCCATCTAAATTGGCAGAAGCGGGGTTCTTTTCTATAGGTAACTCACTATATTTCAATCGTAAGTCTAACGATACTTAAAACGACGACATCGATTTTTCAAAACTTGTTATTCTTTTCTATTCCGAGTTCTTTTAAATGGGTCACATCAATCAAAAGTATGCGAAATATTTACTTTCGAAATAAACATTATTTGATGCAATACATGCTATTCGTGCAGTACGTTTATGTTAATTAAGGTTACCACGACATTGTGAAGTGTTATTCATGCGGCACCTCTCTTCGTTACCTGACTGAGGATGATGACCCATGGGCAGTGCATGAACAGGTGTCGAATCTCTGTCCTTTCCTGACAAGTGTGAGTATGAAAGAATTACGACAGCAAAAAAAATCAAAGTACTGCAGGGGACTGTTGGCCAGATGACATTGTACTTTGTCATGCTGATTGAAGAGGCAGAATGATTATTTTTCCATTGAATGGAGACTATGTTTAGAGCTTATAAAATGTCCAAATGTATATAGTGATGACTATTTTGTGTACTATTTGTTTTGTACTGCTACGAAGCGTTGAGGGTAAGTATCACAGTGGTTGCTATGTAACAATAAAATTCTCCCCATAAGTGCACCAAATGTCCAAACAGCCTTGCTTTCGAGAGTACGACGTGTTCACAAAATAGCATGTTCTAGTTGTAAACTCCAAGTTTCGCTTGCATATGCATTCTGATTGTACACTTTTTTCAAGCTTAAAATCAAACACAAAGCATCACAAGTATATACATTGTATATTTGAATTAAATTTGTATGATTGTTTACAATATAAACATTCCTTTCTGTAGTTGTTTTCGTCCGTGGGATAGAACTTCTTAATCAGCGACGGTATCAGGCGGTTTAAATAATGTGTATAACCTTTGACCTTTTATTATTATTAATACCCACTTAGAAATGCTAGGTTTGGTATAGTATAACACTTAGCATATGAACGTTCATTCGATTACTGAAAAAAGTATTTAAAAACGTCCCATAAAACGCAAACGGCCAGTGCGTGTGATTGACACAATCGCCTTAATACATATAATTTCAGTAAAAGTTGTGTTATTTGTTTTGCTATAGCCGATATCTATATTTTTACAATTAATACGTTGTTGACAAATTCCACTAAGATTAACAGCATGATTTTGTATTCAACATCCTCAAAATGTGCTGGAACTGTTTTAGACTATTTGATATGTATTATATACTGCATTTTATTTTAAGAAAGCTGAATCGTCATCAGTGGCAAGGACGTCTACAAGATATGTCGAAAAAGGTATGTGCCATTATAATATTTTACTTAACTAATGTTGGCGGTACCATTTACAGTTGGTCAATGATGTTTTGACTTAAAAATGACTTGAAATATTTCTGACTGATACTACAACCTATGCTCTCCAATACTTACGTACATTATGTAAAATAATGATCACGCCATTTTTCTCTCGAGTATTTTTCTATATTTGAATTGACTAAGCTTTTAGCACGGTGAATATAACCATACAATATCATACAATTATTTCAAGGTTATTCGGTTTACAGTCAAGACTGTTGTCCCGTGGTGGAGGGGTTGACATATGAACTGTTGTCCGAGGCCAATATGCACCGGGTGACAATATGTTTGACTGTTACCTAAACTACCAGGATTAAAACAATATATAGGATATAATTGATTATTTCCCGATCATTTTTGTATTTGAACAACGTGTTAATAATCATGAATAAGATGCCGTCTAAAAATAACGTCATAGCACTAAAGGGAAATAGTACATACTGTTGACCGGGATAAAATTCAATCAAAGACAAATCGATAACTTTCATGTAAAACAGAAAACAACAACAACAGCAGAATAGTATGTATATAACGAATCGCGTTATGATCATAATCATCCATATTCGCCTGACAATCTCCAAATAGATGTATTTCCTAAGCATATTCATCAATAGCATTCATTGTACAATATAAATGAACTTATTTTTTGACACGACACCACCAAACAGCTAATACCACGTGCGATACCTGCAAATTAGTAGTGCAAAGTCGTTCCGCAAAAACATGAATGTTTATACACGTTCAAATTCACATATATATATGGGCCAATGTGGAAATATATTGCTTATAAGTTTTTGCTTTTCCAATATTCTTTGACAATTAAACTGGACCAGTACCAAATTTGACGGGGTTAGGGCATTGGAACTACTGAAGACTTCTCTTTTCATTTACAACCGTTCCTTGTTTGTAAAACAAATACTTTTCGCTAGATATCTCTGAGTGTTGAACTGTTGAGCAAATTCCTCCAAAATATAATGCATCAGGATTTAATATAAATTTCATTTGCATTCAGAAGGAAAACGTCTTGCGACATTACAATTAATTCAAATTGTCCCAGACAGTTCAACTTAAAAAGCATTGCGGCTTCTTGATGCTAGCTGTCATTTTAAATAAGAAATGCAGTTAAAAATGTGATTTTTTCACTGTTAAAAAACAATATACAGGGCAATCACAACAAAGTCACAAAACATTGTCGTTTAGATATGTTGGCCAACACTTTAATGCTGGTCATTTATTAGTTTTTAACGTATTTCTATCACAATATTTGGTTGTTAAGTTTTTAAAGCTGCACTCTCACATATTGACCATTTTTACAACTTTTTTATTTTTTTTGTCTTGGAAAGAGCAAATTTTTGCGTAAATATCTGCAAACCAATGATATAACATTGCTGACAAAAAAAAACAGATCGTAGATTTTCATATTTACGTTCGAAAATTAATGTATTATGGCTTAAACCGTTATTATCGGTTTAAGAAAAATGCAAAACACATCAATTTTTGAACTTCTGAAAAATCTGCGATCTGATTTTTTGTCAGCAGTCGTATATAACTGGTTTCCATGATTTTTTGCAAAAATTGGCTCGTTCCAAAAACAATAATAAAAAAGTTGCCAAAACGTTCAATCTGTGAGAATGCAGCTTTAATAAACCTAAACGTGTATGGAAGGTTCAAAAAGAGGTATAGCCTGAACAATGTTGTTATCCGTCATACCAACTGTTTAGTGGGTATGAATATCCCTTAAACTTTTTAAACTGCATACATTACATTATTTCCATATCGAACACCAGCACCCTCAGAGATGTCCATATCGGAACTAGAAGAGGACAACCGGCGACGACGGGCCATGTTGGAGTGCAGGGTCTGTAGAGAGAGGCCGGCCTGCATGTTGCTGATACCCTGTGGTCATAGGGCGACCTGTGGGGATTGTGCACGGAACACAAGCACGTGCCCGGACTGTGAAAGAGATGTCACAAAGACTGTGAAGACTTACATTGCATGAAGATGCATTATCTGACTGTCTTACAAATATCTAGTGCACTTTCTTTTCAGATTTGACTTGATGAATGACTGTGAATTTTATTGATCAGTTGTGTTTGTATTTCCCTGTGCATTTCATAACATTTGGAGAAATAAAAAATATATGTCGTTTTTCGATGCGCAGAACGTATAAATAAGTATGTCACTTTTGCATTTATTTTCAATCTGTTTATGACCTGTCGGCAACAAGAAATAATGATGTGTTAGTGATTTGGTTCAAAAGAAGTTTACTATGATAATGATACATTATGAAAATGTCAACAAAAGGGATATGCTTATTGTTTGTTCATCATTTGATAATTTGTTCATTGAATGCTAATCTTCAAATTTAATATCAAAATGGATGCATGTAGGTAAGGGATTGGTTGCCTGTAGGTAGGGATTGGTTGCCTGTAGGAAGAGATTGGTTGCCTGTTGGTAGAGATTGGTTGCCTGTAGGTACGGATTGGTATCCTGTATGTAGAGATTTGTTACCTATAGCTAGAGATTTGTTGCCTGTAGGTAGTGATTGGTTGCCTGTAGGTAGAGATTGGTTGCCTGATGGTAGAGATTGGTTGCCTGTAGGAAGAGACTGGTTGCCTGTAGGTAGAGATTGGTTGCCTGTAGGTAGAGATTGGTTGCCTGTAGGTAGAGATTGGTATATTGTAGGTAGAGATTGGTTGCCTGTATGAAGAGAGTGGCCTGTAGGTAGTGATTGGTTGTCTGTAGGTAGTGATTGGTTGCCTGTAGGAAGTGATTGGTTGCCTGTAGGTAGTGATTGGTTGCCTGTAGGTAGAGATTGGTTGCCTGTAGGTAGAGATTGGTTGCCTGTAGGTAGTGATTGGTTGCCTGTAATAAAGAATTGGCTGCCTGTAGGCAGAGATTGGTTGCCTGCAGATACAGATTGGTATCCTGTAGGTAGAGATTGGTTGCCTGTAGGTTGGAATTGGTTGCCTGTAGGTAGAGATTGGTTGCCTGTAGGTAGGCATTGGTTGCCTGTAGGTAGTGATTGGTTGCCTGTAGGTAGGGATTGGTTGCCTGTAGGTAGAGATTGGTTGCATGTAGGCAGAGATTGGTTGCCTGTTGTTAGAGATTGGTTGCCTGTATGCAGAAATTGGTTGCCTGTAGGTAGAGATTGGTTGCCTGTAGGTAGAGATTGGTTGCCTGTAGGAAGAGACTGGTTGCCTGGAAGTAGAGATTGGCTGCCTGTAGGTAGGGATTTGTTGCCTGTAGGTAGAGATTGGTTGCCTGTAGGTAGAGATTGGTTGCCTGTAGGTAGTGATTGGTTGCCTGTGGTTAGGGATTGGTTGCCTGTATGTAGAGATTGGTTGCCTGTATGTAGAGATTGGTTTCCTGTAGGTAGAGATTGGTTGCCTGTAGGTAGGGATTGGTTGCCTGTAGGTAGAGATTGGTTGCCTGTAGGTAGAGATTGGTTGCCTGTAGGTAGAGATTGGTTTCCTGTATGTAGAGATTGGTTTCCTGTAGGTAGTGATTGGTTGCCTGTAGGTAGGGATTGGTTGCCATTAGTTAGGGATTGGTTGCCTGTAGGTAGAGAATGGATGCCTATTTGTAGAGATTGGTTTCCTGTAGGTAGTGATTGGTTGCCTGTAGGTAGGGATTGGTTGCCTGTAGTTAGGGATTGGTTGCCTGTAGGTAGAGATTGGTTGCCTGTAGGTAGCGATGGTTGCCTGTAGGTAGATATTGGTTGTGATTGGTTGCCTGTAGGTAGAGATTGGTTACCTGTAGGTAAATATTGGTTTTATTTGGTGGACTGTACGTAGCGATTGGTTGCCTGTAGGTAGAGATTGGTTGTCTGTAGGTAGAGATTGGTTGCCTCTATGTAGTGATTGGTTTCCTGTAGGTAGGGATTGTTTGCCTGTAGGTAGAGATTGGTTTCCTGTAGGTAGGTATTGGTTGCCTGTTTGTAGAGATTGTTTCCCTGTAGGTAGATATTGGTTGCCGGTATGTAGAGATTGGTTCCCTGTAGGTAGATATTGGTTTCCTGTAGGTAGGGATTGGTTGCCTGTAGGTAGTGACTGGTTGTCTGTAGGTAGAGATTGGCTGCCAGTAGGTAGAGATTGGTTGCCTGTAGGTAGGGATTGGTTGCCTGTATGTAGAGATTGGTTGCCCGTTGGTAGAGATTTGTTGCCTGTAAGTAGAGATTGGTTGCATGTAGGTAGAGATAGGTAGAGATTGGTTGCCTGTAAGTAGAGATTGGTTGCCTGTAGGTAGAGATTGGTTGCCTGTAGGTAGAGATTGTTGCATGTAGGTAGTGATTGGTTGCCTGTAGGAAGAGATTGGTTGCCTGAAGGTAGAGATTGGTTGCCTGTAAGTAGGAATTGGTATCCTGAAGGTAGGGATTGGTTGCCTGTAGGTAGAGATTGGTTGCCTGTAGGTAGAGATTGGTTGCCTGTAGGTAGAGATTGGTTGCCTTTAGGTAGGGGTTGGTTGCCTGTAATTAAAGATTTCTGCCTGTAGGTAGATTTTGGTTGCCTGCAGGTACGGATTGGTTGCCTGTAGGTAGAGATTGGTTACCTGTAGGTCGGAATTGGTTGCCTGTAGGTAGAGATTGGTTGCCTGTAGGTAGAGATTGGTTGCCTGTAGGTAGGCATTGGTTGCCTGTTGGTAGTGATTGGTTGTCTGTAGGTAGGGATTAGTTGCCTGTAGGTAGGGATTGGTTGCATGTAGGCAGACATTGGTTGCCTGTAGGTAGTGATTGGTTGCCTGTATGTAGAAGTTGGTTGCCTGTAGGTAGAGATTGGTTGCCTGTAGGTAGGCATTGGTTGCCTGTAGGTAGGCATTGGTTGCCTGTTGGTAGTGATTGGTTGTCTGTAGGTAGGGATTAGTTGCTTGTAGGTAGGGATTGGTTGCATGTAGGTAGAGATTGGTTGCCTGTAGGTAGAGATTGGTTGCCTGTATGTAGAAGTTGGTTGCCTGTAGGTAGAGATTGAATGCATGTAGGTAGATATTGGTTGCCTGTAGGAAGAGATTGGTTGCCTGGAAGTAGAGATTAGTTGCCTGTAGGTAGAGATTGGTATCTTGAAGATAGATATTGGTTGCCTGTAGGTAGAGAGCACCCCTACCTCTTCCTTCATCTGTCATGTGCGAGACGTACACCCCTTACTCGTCCTGCATCTGTCGTGTGCGAGACAAACACCCCTACCTCTTGCTGCATCTGTCGTGTGCGGACTAACACCCCTACCTCTTCCTGCATCTGTCGGGTGCGAGACTTACATCGATACCTCTTTCTGCATCTGTCGTGTGCGAGACATATGGCCCTACCGCTTCCTGCATCTGTCGTGTGCGAGATGTACACCCCTACCTCTCTCTGCATCTGTCGTGTGCGAGACTTACACCCCTACCTCTTCCTGCATCTGTCGTGTGCGAGACTAACACCCCTACCTCTTCCTGCATCTGTCGTGTGCGAGACTAACACCCCTACCTCTTCCTGCATCTGTCGTGTGCGAGAAGTACACCCCTACCTCTTCCTGCGTCTGTCGTATGCGAGACTTACACCCCTACCTCATCCTGCAGATGTCGTGTGCGAGACTTACACCCCTACCTCTTCCTGCATCTGTCGTGTGCGAGACTTACGACCCTACCTCTCCTGCATCTGTCATGTACAAGACTTACACCCCTACCTCTCGCAGCATCTGTCGTGTGCGAGACTTACACCCCGACCTCTTCTACATCAGTCGTGTGCGAGACTTACACCCCTACCTCTTCCTGCATCTGTCGTGTGCGAGACTTACACCCCTACCTCTTCCTGCATCTGTCGTGTGCGAGACTTACACCCCTACCTCTTCCTTCATCTGTCGTGTGCGAGACTAACACCCTACCTCTTTCTACATCTGTCATGTGTGACAATTACACCCCTACCTCTTCCTGCATCTGTCGTGTGCGAGACTAACACCCCTACCTCTTCCTGCATCTGTCATGTGCGAGACTTATGGACCTACCTCTTCCTGTATCTGTCATGTGCGAGACTTACACCCCTACCTCTTCCTGCATCTGTCGTGTGCGAGACTTATTGACATACCTCTTCCTGGATCTGTCATGTGCGAGACGTACACCCCTACCTCTTCCTGCATCTGTCGTGTGCGAGACTTACACCCCTACCTCTTCCTGCATCTGTCGTGTGCGAGACTTACGACCTTACTTCTCTTGCATCCGTCGTGTGCGAGACTTACACCCCTACCTCGTCCTGCATCTGTCGTGTGCGAGACTTACACCCCTACCTCTTCCTCCATCCGTCGTGCGCGAGACTTCCATCCTACCTCTTCCTGCATCTGTCGTGCGCGACAATTACACCCCTACCTATTCCTTAATCTGTCATGTGCGAGACTTACGGCTCTACCTCTTCCTGCATCTGTCGTGTGCGAGACTTACACCCCTACCTCTTCCTGCATCTGTCGTGTGCGAGTCTAACACCCCTACCTTTTCCTGCATCTGTCGTATGCGAGAAGTTCAACCCTACCTCTTCCTGCATCTGTCGTGTGCGAGACTAACACCTTACCTCTTCCTGCATCTGTCGTGTGCAAGACTTATTGCCCTACCTCTTCCTGCATCTGTCGTGTGCGAGACTAACGACCCTACCTCTTCCTGCATCTGTCGTATGCGAGAAGTTCAACCCTACCTCTTCCTGCATCTGTCGTGTGCGAGTCTAACACCCCTACCTTTTCCTGCATCTGTCGTATGCGAGAAGTTCAACCCTACCTCTTCATGCATCTGTCGTGTGCGAGACTAACACCCCTACCTTTTCCTGCATCTGTCGTATGCGAGAAGTTCAACCCTACCTCTTCATGCATCTGTCGTGTGCGAGACTAACACCTTACCTCTTCCTGCATCTGTCGTGTGCAAGACTTATTGCCCTACCTCTTCCTGCATCTGTCGTGTGCGAGACTAACGACCCTACCTCTCCTGCATCTGTCATGTGCAAGACTTACACCCCTACCTCTTCCTGCATCTGTCGTGTGCGAGACTAACACCCCTACCTCTTGCTACATCTGTCGTGTGCGACAATTACACCCCTACCTCTTCCTGCATCTGTCGTGTGCGAGACTAACACACCTACCTCTTCCTGCATCTGTCGTGTGCGAGACTAACACCCCTACCTCTTCCTGCATCTGTCGTGTGCGAGACTTACGGCCCTACCTCTTCCTGCATCTGTCGTGTGCGAGACTTACACCCCTACCTCTTCCTGCATCTGTCGTGTGCGAGACTAACACCCCTACCTCTTCCTGCATCTGTCATGTGCGAGACTTATGGACCTACCTCTTCCTGTATCTGTCATGTGCGAGACTTACACCCCTACCTCTTCCTGCATCAATCGTGTGCGAGACTTATTGACATACCTCTTCCTGGATCTGTTATGTGCGAGACGTACACCCCTACCTCTTCCTGCATCTGTCGTGTGCGAGACTTACACCCCTACCTCTTCCTGCATCTGTCGTGTGCGAGACTTACGACCTTACCTGTCTTGCATCAGTCGTGTGCGAGACTTACACCTGTACCTCTTCCTCCATCCGTCGTGCGCGATACTTCCATCCTACCTCTTCCTGCATCTGTCGTGCGCGACAATTACACCCCTACCTCTTCCTGCATCTGTCGTGTGCGAGACTAACACCCCTACCTCTTCCTGCATCTGTCGTGTGCGAGACTTACACCCCTACCTCTTCCTGCATTTGTTCGTGTGCAAGACTTACACCCCTACCTCTTCCTGCATCTGTCGTGTGCGAGACTAACACCCATACCTCTTCCTGCATCTGTCGTGTGCGAGACTTACACCCATACCTCTTCCTGCATCTGTCATGTGCGAGACTTACAAAACCTACCTCTTCCTGCATCTGTCGTTTGCGAGACGTACAACCCTACCTCTTCCTGAATCTGTCGTGTGCGAGATGTACACCCCTACCTCTTCCTGCATATGTCGTGTGCGAGACTTACACCCCTACCTCTTCCTCCATCTGTCGTGCGCGAGACTTCATCCTTCCTCTTCCTGCATCTGTCGTGTGCGAGACTTACACTTCTACCTTTTCCTGCATCTGTCGTGTGCGACACTAACACCCCTACCTCTTCCTGAATCTGTCGTGTGCGAGATTAACACCCCTACCTCTTGCTGCATCTGTCGTGTGCGAGACTAACACCCCTACCTCTTCCTGCATCTGTCGTGTGCGAGACTAACCCCTGCCTCTTCCTGCATCTGTCGTGTGCAAGACTTACACCCCTACCTCTTCCCGCATCTGTCGTGTGCGAGACTAACACCCCTACCTCTTCCTGCGTCTGTCTTGTGCGAGACTTATTGACCTACCTCTTCCTGTATCTGTCATGTGCTAGACTTACACCCCTACCTCTTCCTGCATCTGTCGTGTGCGAGACGTACACCCCTACCTCTTCCTGCATCTTTCATGTGCGAGATTTACACCCCTACCTCTTCCTGCATCTGTCATGTGCGAGACTTACGGCCCTACCTCTTCCTGCATCTGTCGTGTGCGAGACTAACACCCTACCTCTTCCTGCATCTGTCGTGTGCAAGACTTACGGCCCCACCTCTTCCTGCATATGTCGTGTGCGAGGCTTACACCCCTACCTCTCTCTGCATCTTTCGTGTTTGAGACTTACACCCCTACCTATCTCTGCATCTGTCGTGTGCGAGACTTACACCCCTACCTCTTCCTGCATCTGTCGTGTGCGAGACTTACACCCCTACCTCTTCCTGCATCTGTCGTGTGCGCTACTTACAGCCCTACCTCTTCCTGCATCAATCATGCGCGAGACTTACACCCCTACCTCTTCCTGCATCTTTCGTGTGCGAGACTTACACCCCTACCTCTTCCTGCATCTGTCGTGTGCGAGACTTACGGCCCTACCTCTTCCTGCATCTGTCGTGTGCGAGACTTACAGCCCTACCTCTTCCTGCATCTGTCATGCGCGAGACTTACACCCCTACCTCTTCCTGCATCTGTCGTGTGCGAGACTTACACCCCTACCTCTTCCTGCATCTGTCGTGTGCGAGACTTACACCCCTACCTCTTCCTGCATCTGTCGTGTGCGAGACTTACACCCCTACCTCTTCCTGCATCTGTCGTGTGCGAGACTTACACCCCTACCCCTTCTTGCATCTTTCGTGTACAAGACTTACGGCCCTACCTCTTCCTGCATATGTCGTGTGCGAAACTTACGACCCCAACTTTTCCTGCATCTGTCGTGTGCGTGTCTTACGGCCATACCTCTTCTTTTATCTTTCGTTTGCGAGACTTATGTCACTACCTCTTTCTGCATCTATCGTGTGCGAGACTTACGGCCCTACCTCTTCCTGCATTTGTTCGTGTGCGAGACTTACGGCCCTACCTCTTCCTGCATCTGTCGTGTGCGAGACTAACACCCCTACCTCTTCCTGCATCTGTCGTGTGCGAGACTAACACCCCTACCTCTTCCTGCATCTGTCGTGTGCGAGACTAACACCCCTACCTCTTCCTGCATCTGTCGTATGCGAGACTTACACCGCTACCTCTTCCTGCATCTGTCGTGTGCGAAACTAACACCCTACCTCATCCTGCATCGGTCGTGTGCAAGACTTATGGCCCTACCTCTTCCTGCATCTGTCGTGTGCGAGTCTTATAACCCTACCTCTCCTGCATCTGTCATGTACAAGACTTACACCCCTACCGCTCGCAGCATCTGTCGTGTGCGAGACTAATACCCCTACCTCTTCTGCATCCGTCGTGTGCGAGACTTACACCCCTACCTCTTCCTGCATCTGTCGTGTGCGAGACTTACACCCCTACCTCTTCCTGCATCTGTCGTGTGCGACAATTACACCCCTACCTCTTCCTGCATCTGTCGTGTGCGAGACTTACACCCCTACCTCTTCCTGCATCTGTCGTGTGCGAGACTAACACCCCTACCTCTTCCTTCATCTGTCGTGTGCGAGACTTACACCCCTACCTCTTTCTACATCTGTCGTGTGTGACAATTACACCCCTACCTCTTCCTGCATCTGTCGTGTGCGAGACTAACACCCCTACCTCTTCCTGCATCTGTCATGTGCGAGACTTATGGACCTACCTCTTCCTGTATCTGTCATGTGCGAGACTTACACCCCTACCTCTTCCTGCTTCAGTCGTGTGCGAGACTTATTGACATACCTCTTCCTGGATCTGTCATGTGCGAGACGTACACCCCTACCTCTTCCTGCAACTGTCGTGTGCGAGACGTACACCCCTACCTCTTCCTGCATCTGTCGTGTTCGAGACTAACGACCCTGCCTCTTCCTGCATCTGTCGTGTGCGAGACTTACACCCCTACCTCTTCCTGCATTTGTTCGTGTGCAAGACTTTCACCCCTACCTCTTCCTGCATCTGTCGTGTGCGAGACTAACACCCCTACCTCTTCCTGCATCTGTCGTGTGCGAGACTAACACCCCTACCTCTTCCTGCATCTGTCATGTGCGAGACTTACACCCCTACCTCTTCCTGCATCTGTCGTGTGCGAGACTTACACCCCTACCTCTTCCTGCATCTGTCGTGTGCGAGACGTACACCCCTACCTCTTCCTGCATCTGTCGTGTGCGATACTTACACCCCTACCTCTTCCTCCATCCGTCGTGCGCGAGACTTCCATCCTACCCCTTCCTGCATCTGTCGTGTGCGAGACTTACACTTCTACCTCTTCCTGCATCTGTCGTGTGCGACACTAACACCCCTACCTCTTCCTGCATCTGTCGTGTGCGAGACTAACACTCCTACCTCTTCCTGCATCTGTCATGTGCGAGACTAACCCCTGCCTCTTCCTGCATCTGTCGTGTGCGAGACTTACACCCCTACCTCTTCCTGCATTTGTTCGTGTGCAAGACTTACACCCCTACCTCTTCCTGCATCTGTCGTGTGCGAGACTAACACCCCTACCTCTTCCTGCATCTGTCGTGTGCGAGACTTATGGACCTACCTCTTCCTGTATCTGTCATGTGCTAGACTTACACCCCTACCTCTACCTGCATCTGTCGTGTGCGAGACGTACACCCCTACCTCTTCCTGCATCTTTCATGTGCGATATTTACACCCCTACCTCTTCCTGCGTCTGTCGTATGCGAGACTTACACCGCTACCTCTTCCTGCATCTGTCGTGTGCGAAACTAACACCCTACCTCATCCTGCATCGGTCGTGTGCAAGACTTATGGCCCTACCTCTTCCTGCATCTGTCGTGTGCGAGTCTTATAACCCTACCTCTCCTGCATCTGTCATGTACAAGACTTACACCCCTACCGCTCGCAGCATCTGTCGTGTGCGAGACTAATACCCCTACCTCTTCTGCATCCGTCGTGTGCGAGACTTACACCCCTACCTCTTCCTGCATCTGTCGTGTGCGAGACTAACACCCCTACCTCTTGCTGCATCTGTCGTGTGCGAGACTTACACCCCTACCTCTTCCTGCATCTGTCGTGTGCGAGACTTACACCCCTACCTCTTCCTGCATCTGTCGTGTGCGAGACTAACACCCCTACCTCTTCCTTCATCTGTCGTGTGCGAGACTTACACCCCTACCTCTTTCTACATCTGTCGTGTGTGACAATTACACCCCTACCTCTTCCTGCATCTGTCGTGTGCGAGACTAACACCCCTACCTCTTCCTGCATCTGTCATGTGCGAGACTTATGGACCTACCTCTTCCTGTATCTGTCATGTGCGAGACTTACACCCCTACCTCTTCCTGCTTCAGTCGTGTGCGAGACTTATTGACATACCTCTTCCTGGATCTGTCATGTGCGAGACGTACACCCCTACCTCTTCCTGCAACTGTCGTGTGCGAGACGTACACCCCTACCTCTTCCTGCATCTGTCGTGTTCGAGACTAACGACCCTGCCTCTTCCTGCATCTGTCGTGTGCGAGACTTACACCCCTACCTCTTCCTGCATATGTTCGTGTGCAAGACTTTCACCCCTACCTCTTCCTGCATCTGTCGTGTGCGAGACTAACACCCCTACCTCTTCCTGCATCTGTCGTGTGCGAGACTAACACCCCTACCTCTTCCTGCATCTGTCGTGTGCGAGACTTACACCCCTACCTCTTCCTGCATCTGTCGTGTGCGAGACTTACACCCCTACCTCTTCCTGCATCTGTCGTGTGCGAGACGTACACCCCTACCTCTTCCTGCATCTGTCGTGTGCGAGACTTACACCCCTACCTCTTCCTCCATCCGTCGTGCGCGAGACTTCCATCATACCCCTTCCTGCATCTGTCGTGTGCGAGACTTACACTTCTACCTCTTCCTGCATCTGTCGTGTGCGACACTAACACCCCTACCTCTTCCTGCATCTGTCGTGTGCGAGACGTACACCCCTACCTCTTCCTGCATCTGTCGTGTGCGAGACTAACACCCCTACCTCTTCCTGCATCTGTCATGTGCGAGACTAACCCCTACCTCTTCCTGCATCTGTCGTGTGCGAGACTTACACCCCTACCTCTTCCTGCATTTGTTCGTGTGCAAGACTTACACCCCTACCTCTTCCTGCATCTGTCGTGTGCGAGACTAACACCCCTACCTCTTCCTGCATCTGTCGTGTGCGAGACTTATGGACCTACCTCTTCCTGTATCTGTCATGTGCTAGACTTACACCCCTACCTCTACCTGCATCTGTCGTGTGCGAGACGTACACCCCTACCTCTTCCTGCATCTTTCATGTGCGATATTTACACCCCTACCTCTTCCTGCATCTGTCGTGTGCGAGACTTACACCCCTACCTCTCTCTGCATCTGTCGTGTGCGAGACTTACACCCCTACCTCTTCCTGCATCTGTCATGTGCGAGACTTACGGCCCTACCTCTTCCTGCATCTGTCGTGTGCGAGACTTACAGCCCTAGCTCTTCCTGCATCTCTCATGCGCGAGACTTACACCCCTACCTCTTCCTGCATCTTTCGTGCGCGAGACTTACACCCCTACCTCTTCCTGCATCTGTCGTGTGCGAGACTTATGGCCCTACCTCTTCCTACTACGTCGTGTGCGAAACTTACGGCCCCAACTTTTCCTGCATCTGTCGTGTGCGTGTCTTACGGCCATACCTCTTCTTTTATCTTTCGTTTGCGAGACTTATATCACTACCTCTTTCTGCATCTATCGTGTGCGAGACTTACGGCCCTACCTCTTCCTGCATTTGTTCGTGTGCGAGACTTTCGGCCCTACCTCTTCCTGCATCTGTCGTGTGCGAGACTAATGGCCCTACCTCTTCCTGCATCTGTCGTGTGCGAGACTTACGGCCCTACCTCTTCCAGCATTTGTTCGTGTGCGAGACTTACGGCCCTACCTCTGCCTGCATTTGTTCGTGTGCGAGACTTACGGCCCTACCTCTTCCTGCATCTGGCGTGTGCGATCACCCCTACCTCTTCCTGCATTTGTCGTGTGCGAGACTTACGGCCCTACCTCTTCCTGCATCTGTCGTATGCGAGACCTACCGCCCTACCTCGACTTGCATCCCATTGCTATGTAGACATATAAGTAGTAGCACAACCTATTGAATTGTTATGGCTTTTCGTCGGTATTCGTTACTTACTGTGACAGCTCTTTGTGCTTAAAGTCAAATGCTATCTATAGACACTTTCTGTTTTTTAATTAATAACAGTAATACACAAGAGGTAAAGGTGAGGTATAGGTGATAATGCCGTATCGAACAAAACGCTGCAAATTATCTTTCAAAGAGTATATATTTTAGTTAATACTATAGTTATTGTACTATAAACACGTACTGCTACTCGAATTATGTCCTGAAATAACCACTCGCAGCAGTGGCTTTATCAATTTTCGAGAAGTCAAAATTTGAAATGTTCTAACTACCATTTCTTTATCCAATTTTCTTGTACTTTTTAATATAAATAAATGAACCTTTCATTCAACCATGTGTCTAATACAACAATTATAAGTAAACTGTAGATGCGGAAATTATCTTTCAAAGGCTGTATTGTATTGTGCAAGGTTACTCAAAAACATGTACAATTTCCTTTTATCCAGTTGCTTAGTAAGTCAAAATCTTCCGACGACCTTCCTTTTTTTTCAATTAATATTATAGATTAAATGCTAAAATTATCTGTAAAATAATTTCTTTGACAAGATAATTGCGATCTCCCCGTCTGACGAATATTTTCAAGCTAAAGCTAAACTTAAAACCTGATTTTAATCAAAGTTCACTAATTTTTCATTAAAAATTAGCGTATCTAATGAATGAGAAAATACGGCAGTTAGTACACAGTGCACATAGTTAACTAAACAAAGACAGATAAAGACGCTCTTAATTGTTAGATTATAGTAATAATAATTATAATTATTACTGTTATTATTATCTACATACAGAGAAACAACATTCCGAATGGCGGGGTGAAAATGCGCCGATTGGCGGGGTGAAAATGCGCCGAATTGCAGGTAAAAGTGTGTTAAGTGGCGGGGTGAAAATTGCTCAGTGACGGGATAAAAATGCGCCGAATTGCAGGTAAAAGTGTACTTAGTGGCGGGGTGAAAATGTGCCAAGTGGCAGGTTGAAAATGCACCGAAAGGCAGGTAAAAATGTGCTTAGTAGCGGGGTGAAATGCGCCAAGTGACGGGGTGAAAATGTGCCAAGTGGCGGGGTGAAAATGTGCCAAGTGGCGGGATGAAAATGCGCCAAGTGGTGGGGTGAAAATGTGCCAAGTGGCGGGGTGAAAATGCGCCGAGTGACGGGGTGAAAACGCACGAAGTAACGGGGTGTAAATGCGCCAAGTGATGGGTTGAAAATGCGCCGAATGGCAGGTACACAATTAAACGACTTACTTGCTATGAAATTGATGGGTGCACTTTTAGCGATTAGTGATATCGTTCTGATTTATTAGTGTCTGTCTGGCATGTGTGTAAATTGTTACGAACATAAGTTTTATACAATTAAACGCCTTACTTGCTATTTTTATGGTTGGTAAAGATTGTACTCATTTATTAGTGTGATCATAAACTGTGGTACAAAATAAATTGCATGTGATACTGAAACTGTGATATTGCAACCATGTCAATAAATTTAGGTTTTTTTCCATTGACATGTTTTACGTTTTTGTTTTTTTTTACATTTTAAAGTGTTCTGTTAAGGCGACTTGTTCACGCGGTGCAAAAAATGGACCAAATGAGTGTTTCAAATTACAGCTGTACTGTTATTTATTTTGAAAAATGTTACAGAAAATGCTCTTTCTTGCCAAAAAGCGTTACTAACACTGAATTATTTCAGAATATTCAAAATTCTGTTTAAGAAAGTATATGCCACCTTATTTTGTGTGAGTATGTTCAATGTTTATAAAATGAGTAAATTAACTGGAGTTTAACAAACTTAAAGAATGCTACCTATATCAAATCCGTGAACAAGTCCCTTTACACATTTTATTGTTTGATGTTTGTATTACGGGTATTTTTAAATCATAATCCATATACTTTATATACTTTATATACTTTATATACTTTATATACTTTATATACTTTATTAACAATTGATATACGTCCATATCACAACAACATAAATCACCTACTGTGTGTGTGTGTGTATTATATATATTGCATTGATCACTTGACAACTTCTACAACTTATATATATATATTATTATTTTCAAATGTATACACATGGACAGTATGTCCTACATGTATTTCTGAAAAAAACTATCTCTCCGTCAATTGTGTACAGGACGTGTTGTTGTGCTGCTCAGAGAAGTATTATATATGTACGAGGTTGCAAATCGATGGTGTCGCAGTTGTCGACTTGACTCTTTCACACTTTGTCAAAACTGTATTGTCCAAACCTCGGACAAAATTGTTCACCTTGTGTAGCAACAACTGAATAGCGGTGTGCGCTATTTAATGTTTCGGCATTGAGTTTGTATCAGAAGTACTTCAATTGGACGAATCCATGTTAACTTTGAAATTGATGGGTGCACTTTTAGCGATTAGTGATATCGTTCCAATTTATTGGTGACTGTCTGTCATGTGTGTAAATTGTTACGAACATATTGTACTGCTGTATGATGACGATGCCCACTAATTGGGATATGTATGGTCACACGATATTTGTTATAAATATTATCGTTTTTATTTTTTTAAAATTACACATTGCTAACATGTTTCTTTGAAATGCTTTAGAAATTAGATATATATATATATATTTGTACATATGTATGCATATCTTATTTCAGGAGGAAATAAAGATTTTGATTTGACTTGTAGCATGATAACTGTAAAAGGCAAACTAGAACAAACTTTAGCAGAAACCCAAAACAGCAGTATTAAAAAATCCGAAAAAAGGATACCGAAACCTTAAGTCCGCATTTAATTGAAAGTTGCAACTGTATTACCAATGTTGAAAGTAGATCACTTTTTTGTTGTCTTAAAAGCATGACAGATACTCGTACATAGGGACTGCTTTTCTGGCGTCGTTGCCGAAATAGAAGATGTAGTGTTTTTCAACGCTGGTTTTCATTTTGGGGTCAATCGTTCAAGGTCATGGTTCATGGAGACTTTTACTAAAAACAATCGTGACTGCTCCCGACAGGTGGCGCATCCAAATTGTGGCATTCTACAGAAGATTAGTCCGCAATATTGTGGAAGAATGAATATCCCTCGTATTGACATTTCGCAATATGCGTATTATGTATATTAATTCAAATTATTCATGTACAATTTGGTTCAAGTTTGTACCATTATCAAATGAGAAAAAGGATGACCGTTTCTATATGCTTGCAGTTCACAGTCAACTTATAAGATTACGATGTATTACCAGTTCAAGTTTTATTAAACGAATATATAATTATGTCTCCTTCATGTGTAGGAGACATTTTGGTGTCTGTCTGGATGAATCTCCAAAACTGTTACAAAAAGTTTGATTTAACTTCACAGGAATTATAAGTAACGATCCTTCTTATACATTGACCTCGACATGTTCCACACGGTTATAATTTTACAGAGGTTAGAACCAAGTCAAGTTGTGCATTAACCTCGACATGTTCCACACGGTTATAATTTTACAGAGGTTAGAACCAAGTCAAGTTGAGCATTGACCTCGACATGTTCCACACGGTTATAATTTTACAGAGGTTAGAACCAAGTCAAGTTGAGCATTGACCTCGACATGTTCCACACGGTTATAATTTTACAGAGGTTAGAACCAAGTCAAGTTGAGCATTGACCTCGACATGTTCCACACGGTTATAATTTTACAGAGGTTAGAACCAAGTCAAGTTGAGCATTGACCTCGGCTTGTTCCACACGGTTATAATTTCACAGAGGTTAGAACCAAGTCAAGTTGAGCATTGACCTCGGCATGTTCCACACGGTTATAATTTTACAGAGGTTAGAACCAAGTCAAGTTGAGCATTGACCTCGGCATGTTCCACACGGTTATAATTTCACAGAGGTTAGTACCAAGTCATGTTGAGCATTGACCTCGGCATGTTCTGCTCGGGTAATCTTTCACGGAGATTTGGCCCTCTGGCTATTGTACGTAAATTACACATATATATTCTTGTCTGCATGTTCTCTCCAGAACACGAACGTATGTTTTTCTGTCCATAATAAACAATTCGTTTGCAAAATTCATGTAGGAAGGAAGTTACTGGAATCGTAGGTCCCATCAGCTCAAATAATATAGAATATATATTTCGCAAAACTGTTTTTGGGCGTTTAGTAATTCTACTCGAAGAAATTTAAACAAAATAAGTCGTGTGTTTTATATACGGGGGTCTTTTATTTTAGTCCGTTAAGGCTGTTGATAAAGGCGTACCAAGTAACGGGTATTATACACTAGTTTTTATGTTTTAATCTTCACTAAACTAGACCGATAACTTTTGACCAATACTGGATAATTATGCCGTTACTTTAACCGGAAATAAACCATATGAAACATCTAGTTTGGTGACACTTCTGGATTTATTATAACAAGTCTGTCCGTTAAATGATCTTTTTCTGTATACTGTATTTAAGCTGTTTTGAGGTATCATTAATACACAAGTATGTGCTCCAATACGTTAATATACTTATTGTGGGTTGTATTGGGTACACAGACTTTATAATTATGCTACTTGGTTAGATTGTTATTTAGGATCATTGGTTTAAAAAAAACATTTTTATTAGGAGGTCCCAAAAGTGAACACTATCAAACTTTTCACTTTTTAGAAAATGTTGCCTTCTCTTACGTCCAAATCAAACATCAGCACACACAAGTCATGGGAAATATTTCAAAGACATATTCTTAAAGCGACGTTGCTTTCGCATATAATTAAGTGCACAATATCAATGATCAAATTTGATAAGGACGGTTTTTATTTTGTAGTTAAAAGTGATCTTGATGCTTTGATAACGAAACAAGTCTCTCAAAAATTATCAGTTCGATGCTGCTTAATTCCCGCATAAAATGGCGGTGTAAGTCAAATGTGTATCAATGGTTAAATATCCATTTTGAAAAATATGCCAAACCTTTTTAAACGAGGGATATGATTGCCGAAAAGAATCCCCATAAAATTAGGAAGTAACATTGAAATGGATAGATGTGACACACCTAAAACAACGAATGTGAACGAAATAACCATGACTGACGAATGTAGAATAACGGAATATGTCAGCTTTGGGTATCCGGCGATGTTTTTCACAAATAAAGTTAAATATAATATTCGCCTTTCCATTCCATTAGCCAATACCTTTTGCTTACTTGTGTTTGTTGTTGTAGTGTTGCCGTTTGTCATAGCCATATCTCATATCCTCATATCGATTTTTGAATTGGAAGTCAAGTGAAAAACTGGTTTCTAGCATTACTTATTTATATTATTTCGATCATTTGCCTGAAAGGACACGAGTTCATTAGAACACAATAATATTTCTATCCACTAAACGTATGGTCGCAATACGTGAATGCATATTGTGCAGCAAATATTGTGCATGTGAAGAATACAGAAAAGGCCAGAGGCCGTAATTGCAAACTTTTGACTTAGTAAGAAAACTAATTATTCGCTTATCTCTCAATAGATTGTTCTTTCCTAGATGAGATTATTTTAGGATCCTGACACTTGGGGCATACATACAAGGAAAATAATAGAAACCCGATAAGTGCTCCTTAACTTTACCTTCACAGATGACATTTAAACGTTTTGTTAATATACTATTACTTGAAAGCCTTTTTCGCCAAAATGCATTTAGAGAAACCCCAAGCTACCTACAGTGGACTTACAATTTGCATACTATTAGTAATAAGATAGGTGTTATTTACATACTGAGTTCACATGTTAGTTTGCATTTGTCGTCGTTGTAAAAAGCATAAATATAACGATTTGGGTTCGTTTGTTTATGGCTGTAAATATTGCTTCTACCTCAATGAAGTGTGAGAACAACTGAATTGTATGTATTTGACAAGGTCAAGTTCCTAAGGCACAGGCCAGGTCGAACTCGTATGGATGAAGAGAAACGAAACACAAGCTTTGAATGAAAATGGGGCATTTATTTATGCCATAAAATTTTTCTACGAAATATCGTAAAATGAAACATAATAGTCAATAACATAAGAATAATAACATTTCCCGAAATACATATCTGGGTAGACAGTCCGCCACGAGGAGAATCCAGTAAAAATCACATATATGTTTACAGCTGCACGGCATTGGCCAAGACATAATATCTTAACATAGATTGATCTGAACTCAATCTAAAAAAGTAACCAATTTTGATTTTTTAAAATGGTAACAGTGTCTTTGACCACATATGGACAACCTTTCTAACTAACGTCGCATGCAGATTAACATCTTTATAGGAGGATTATGACTTTTACTAAAGTACTCTTAAGATATGTGTTACACTAATTTCAATTCACTATAACCCAATATGCACAACTGCACATGCTGATTAACATTGGTATAATATGAAACTTATCATTAACCATATGATTGAACCACTTACGCTTAAAAACAAAATCATGTTCTGAATAATTAACTTAGGAGAAAAAAGTGTCCGCTATTTCCATTCAGCAGCATCCAGTAAGTTGTTAACGCATGAAGAATGGTACCATTTCACTCTATTCATAATACTAAAAAACAATGGCAACGAATCGCAAGCTCACAGTTGAAGTCGATATCATTTTACGAAATCGCTATACTTGAACAGCAACACGAAGGATCCCATTTTGATTACCTGCGTCTAAACATATATTCACCACAATCGTAAGATGTGAGGTAGTACATATAAATACATTGTCAGTTTTTATTCAAAATGGAAAATATCTCGGACAGAATGAATACCTTCAACAACTGGCAGTACACAGCATCGCCATCTAAATGGGCAGAAGCGGGGTTCTATTCTATAGGTAACTCACTACATTATAATCGAAAGTCTAATGATAATTAAAAAAACGGTACTGAGTTTTCAAAACATGTTATTTCTCCTATTAGAGTTCTTTAAATGGGTCACATCAAGCAAGAGTTTTCGAAATATTTACTTTCGAAATTAACGTTATTTGATGCAATACATGCAATTCGTGGATCATACTAAAATAAATATATGGATTTAACTTACGTGTATAAATTAACACAACAATCGCTTACCAGTCAATCATGATCATTGATCTTGTTTTACAAAATTTATTTCCAAAATGATATGTTAATATTTTCATTGCTTCAAGAATCTAAGACTATAAGCTGAATGATGTTTATAAGTACGTTTATAGTATGGTAAGGTTACCACGACATTGTGAAGTGTCATTCATGTGTGCGGCACCTCTCTTCGGTACCTGGCTGAGGATGATGACCCGTGGGCGGTACAGAAACAGCTGTCGAATCTCTGTCCTTTCCTGACAAGTGTGAGTATGAAAGAAATACGACAGAAAAACAATCAAAGTAGTACTGCAGTGGACGGTTAACCGGATGGCATTGTACTTTTTCATGCTGATTGAAGAGGCAGAATTATTTTTTCCATTGAATGGAGAATATGTTTAGAGCTTATAAAAAGTCCAAATGCATATACTGATGAATAATTTGTGTTCTATTTGTTTTGTACTACTACGAAGCGTTGAGGGTTAATATCACAGTGGTTGCTATGTAACGTAAGTACAATAACTTTCTCCCCATGAGTATATCAAATGTCCGAACAGCCTTGCTTTCGTGAGTACCACGTGTTCACAAAGTAGCATGTTCTACATTTTTTCAAGCTTAAATCAAACTCAAGATTTTGCTAATTCATGCCATATTTAAAACCGTTTTTGGCGAATATGTTTTTGGCTGACTCCGAGTGTTTTGGCATGCGACTTCATTTTCTTCAAATATTTTACATTTTTAAATCATTTGGAATGAAAGATTAGCAAATACAAGTCGCTTATAGTTTTAATAATGTTTTCAATGACTACATCGTATCTTTGAAACGTTTTTGCATAAGGTGTCTGAATTGTTTCCCTCCGTCTGCAGATAGAGGTGGGATCTCAAATCATAGAAGTACTTGGGGTTTACCTATACGTTTATTATTATTTGTTTTATTGATAAGTTTCCTCAAGTTCATACTTACTTTGATAAGATTTACCTTTTGCGTTTTATCTTAATTAAGGATTGTTGGGATAAGAGTGAGGTTTGTGCACATAAACTGGTTTAAACCCCCAGTAAATTTACATTTTGCTGACCGTTTGAAGGCGGTAGCTAACAATTCTTGATAAACATACCTATTTTGATATATATATATATATTATGTATGCACTGTGCTGTTTGTGGAGGTTTGTGCTGTTCTATGTTTCTTGTTTGTGATTTTGTGTTCTATGTCTTTGGCGTTTGCCCAGTTCCACTAAACCGGGTTTATGTTTAAACTTTTTGCTACTGAGCCTGTTTCTGTAGCTTTTTGCATAAATATCAATGCATTACAAGTATATCAATTGTTAATTTGAATTAAATTTGTTTGAATGTTTACAATATAAACATTCCATTATGGGAAAAAATGGTATATACAGTTGCCAATTTTAGCACATTTTTAAAATAAAAATCGAAAAGAAAACTTCAATTAATTTAACATGATTATACAACTTCAAATTTAGCTTTCCCTATGTATATGATATATTTCACGACTTACAAAATTATTAAGGCTCAGGAAAATATTGTTCTTTGTGCCCATTTAAGGTTTTGATAAATTTTTTTCTTTCATTTGGAAAGTTGAAAAGTAAGCATAGAGTCAATTAGTCACGGCTTTATTGTTAAGGATTTTGATGAATTGGGAAACTAATTGCACAGAGATTGTTATTTTAATTGAAAAAATATCTACGGTAATTCTTTTTTTTATCATTAATGGTGATTTTTTTTTCGAACAACGAAGTTGAGTTCATGAACTTGCTAAAGAGCATATAGGAATAAATGTTGGTTATGACTTGTAAACTTGTTTAATAAGTACAGTTTATACCTGATTGAAATGATTGTAATGTTATCTTTTTTTCTGAAAAAGTAGTGCTTCATCAAATGTCTCAATTATTGTGTTCAACACAATATCATTTACAATATTACAATGTACGTTGGTATTATTGTTAGATATTAGTTATATATTTTATTTAGATAACTGTTTAAGATTGGGCAGTTTAGGAGTGTCCATGTATGTTGCTGACAGAGTGGTGTTCAGTAAACTACATTTTTTACATGTATGTTTGTTTGTGGATATGCATGTATTATGTAGGGTTATTTTTAAATTAATGTATTAAAACTATTATTCAATCCATTCCGTTTCTTTCCATGTGTTGTTCACACTCAAAACAACATTCCGTTTTTCCGGCTATTTTGTCATTGAAGAGTTGAGTATAAGTTTTGTCCAGGTGCACTCTCACAGATTGAACGTATTGACAACTTTTTAATTTTTTGTCTTGGAACGAGCCAATTTTTCCGAAAATCCATAGAAACCAGGTTTATAAGACTGCCGACAAAACTTAGATCGCAGATTTTTATACTTAAGTTGAAAAAATGATGTTTAATGCATTTTTCTTAAAACGTTAATTATGATTTAAGCCATAAAACATTAATTTTCGAACAGAAATATGAATATCTTCAATCTGATCTTTTGCAACCATTCTTATATCATTGGTTTGCAGATATTTACGCAAATATTTTCTCTTTCCAAGACAATTAAACGGTAAATCTGTGAGAGTGCAGCTTTAAGCAAAAACCTCAATGTTAACCATTACCTTTAATCTTAAGCATGTATATGAAACTTGGCACACAAGTTGCAGGAGACAAAGTCCACATATTAATCCAGGCCCACAATTCTAGGTGTAAAATTGTTTACAGACTGTTATAGGTATTTTTTTCACTATTTATAACTCATTGTTATCCCCTTTGATGTATCATACAACATTAATTGAGGATGTTGTATTGGATACATATTTCAACTTAATTTACAGGTTCATAAGGCGTATTCCAGAAAGTTCCGATGGACACTAAGATATAAAAGGTTGTTGTACCTTTTGTCATTAACATAATAAGTTATCCTTGGATGACCTTGACTGTGATATTTGACCTACTTTGATTTTTTTGAAGCTATGGCAATGAAATTTAAACCATGTGTACAGTTTTAAAATGAAATATCGATGCTTTGCTTGGATGACATTGATTGTGACCTTTTTCTTATTTTTGAAGCTACTGTAATAAAATTTTAATGGACAATTGTTCACTTGTTTTCACCTTGTCATGACACTTTGATTTGATGAAATACCTCCTGAATTGAATTGTATAACTCTATTCAAGGCTTATGGTGCTTCTTGGGCAGTGTTTTTAGGGGATTGGGCCAGGGTCTTTCAGATTGGGAAAATGTGTCATTTTTTTAAAATTGGATAGTCCCATTTTACCTTGAAATGAACAAGTTTGCTTTATAAAATAGACAGAAAAGCAAACAAAAATGTAATTAAGTGTGGTTGTTTAAGAATGCAAAAACTATTCCATAAAACAAGTTAAGGGCCCCATGTTCAAAACATAATTTGATAATTTAAAAAAAAATGGAAAAATAAATGTGCTTTAACATTGCAAATGAGGTCAAATTTCGGCACCACAATGTTAAAAAAACACTAGAGATTTCTATGATCGGTTATAAACATCTTTTTTTATATATAAAGGATTAATCTTTGAAAAAAGGGCAAGCTCATGAAATTAGTTCCAGTGTCATAATTGTTTATGTTTGACTTGATAAATTAAGTCCTATGATTCTCAAATCAATGAGTGCTTCTTAATGTGTACATATCATATTTTTGTATTATATTTCTTAGAAATGTACAATGGGAAATTCTGCTGTGCAGAGTAGTGATGTGATTGTTTGTTCAGCTGAATGCATTGTGTATTTTGTAGTTGTCTCATTTGATGCGATAATGTATACATATATTTACTTCCTCCAATTATGAAGAGCAAAACGTATTTACAATGGATAAACATATACAATGATATTACATAATATATGTGTATAGTACATGTTTGAGCTGTTCAATATCTATAGTTGCAATTTAATGTGGTTGATAATCATGCAATTCATCACAGTTTATAACACAAAATACAGTAATGCATAATTAATATCTGATATGGTACATCGCATACTAGTTTACATGTATACGAGAAGTACATTCAATTAAGGCCCTATAGTTTAAGCATAACACCTAGCACATGCAACCATTACATCATAATTAGTTAAGCAATCGAAACTACTTGCCGAAGCAACACTTAAAGTGACACTCTTATTCAAAATCAATACATACACATGTATAACAAACATAAATTTTAAATGAAAGACCTTTAATTAATTACTAAATAATGCAATTATGGAAAATATTAATTACTCAAAACAAGATCGTAACCGTTTATTTAACAGCAGAGAGCGCAAAAATATTAAATGATTGGTGCTCAAAGATTTACTGTGATCTACTATAGTCTCCTAAGGTAGAAATACCATTTTTATGCATATTCTTTCAAACTAAATTCGGTATCCTTCATAAGAACCATTGTTTTCGACATTTATTCATCCTTGAAGGACTATTAAAACAATATTATTAAGTGTGCTTAATCTTATTTGGGAGTAAGAGTGCATCTTAAACAAATACTGACTCTAGTCAGCATAGGGCATTGACATAAATGAGCTAAACTTGCGAATACCATACGCTCTAATGATAGAGTTCCATGCTTCTGTCTGCCATTTGTCTCTCATATGACAAAAAAACAAAGTCATATTCAGTCATGTTTTTAGTCAATAAACTGCACAGGTTACATCGCTGTGGATATGGACGTGAAACAACGTTTCCGATAGCATTTAGGATTTTTACACATAGTGGACGAACTTTTGGACTGTTTCTAGCGATTCTCCAAAGTGGGGAGCATTTTTTTTTCTTGCACAACATTTTCCATTGCTAGGTTACCCCCTACTCTCGTTTTATCTACAAACAATTTATGTTTTACCGGTCGAGTTACATTAGTGTCAAGTCACTTCTTCCATGCAAACTTCGATGGAAATATTGCATCATTTATATATGTATTTAAATAGTAAAACAGGTTTTATTTTGTTAATAGTCTGTAAACGTCAGGTATAAATCCAAACTGTTTATCAAATTTCAGAAATCGCACTAGCCTATTCACAAATAACTCCTTGGCTAAAATCTTGCACGGGAGCCGACATAACTGGCCAAATAGTCCAATAATCTATCATTGTTTAAATATCTGTCATATTCAATGTACACAGTGAAAAGTTTGATGACATACTTTTGCGGAAGCCTTGCATGTGCTTTATACAACGACGATGGGCAACTTCTAACTTTCTCATGTCATTTGCCGAGTGCTGATTCCACATTTCACATCCATATAGCGCTTTTTGAAGGATTTGACACTGTTATATTGTCCTCAATGTTATAGCACTGATCTTTTCAGGATACATGCCACTACTACAAATGCTGAAGTAAGTCCCTCTTAGATTAATGCACGCTTCGCGCATTGATTCTGTGGCAGATAGATGTTCATCACAAACAACACCCAAGTGCATGTACTTACCAACGGCGGAAACTAAATTCATAATACTAAAAAACTATGGCAACGAATCGCAAGCTCACTGTTCAAGTCGATACCATTTTACCGATTCGCTATACTTGCCGTGAACAGTAGTAACACGAGGGATCCCATTTTGATTACCTACGTCTAAACATAGATTCACCACACTCGTAAGATATGAGGTAGTACATATAAATACATTGACAGTTTTGATTCAAAATGGATAATATCTCGGACAGAATGAATACCTTCGACAACTGGCAGTACACAGCATCGCCATCTAAATTGGCAGAAGCGGGGTTCTTTTCTATAGGTAACTCACTATATTATAATCGTAAGTATAACGATACTTAAAACGACGACATTGATTTTTCAAAACATGTTATTCTTTTCTATTCCGAGTTCTTTTAAATGGGTCACATCAAGCAAAAGTATGCGAAATATTTATTTTCGAGATAAACATTATTTGATGCAAGACATGCTATTCGTGCAGTACGTTTATGTTAATTAAGGTTACCACGACATTGTGAAGTGTTATTCATGCGGCACCTCTCTTCGTTACCTGACTGAGGATGATGACCCATGGGCAGTGCATGAACAGGTGTCGAATCTCTGTCCTTTCCTGACAAGTGTGAGTATGAAAGAACAGCAACACAATCAAAGTACTGCAGGGGACGGTTGGCCAGATGACATTGTACTTTGTCATGCTGATTGAAGAGGCAGAATTATTTTTTTCCATTGAATGGAGACTATGTTTAGAGCTTATATAATGTCCAAATGTATATAGTGATGACGATTTTGTGTACTATTTGGTTTGTACTACTACGAAGCGTTGAGGGTAAATATCACAGTGGTTGCTATGTAACAATAAAATTTCTCCCCATAAGTGCACCGAATGTCCAAACAGCCTTGCTTTCGTGAGTACGACGTGTTCACAAAGTAGCATGTTCTAGTTGCAAACTCCAAGTTTCGCTTGCATATGCATTCTGATTGTACACTTTTTTCAAGTTTAAAATCAGACACAAAGCATTACAAGTATATACATTGTAAATTTGAATTAAATTTGTATGAATGTTTACAATATAAACTTTCCTTTCTGTAGTTGTTTTCGTCTGTGGGATAGAACTTCTTTATCAGCGACGGTATCAGGCGGTTTAAATAATGTGTATAACCTTTGACCTTTTACTATTATTAATACCCACTTAGAAATGCTAGGTTTGGTATAGTATAACACTGAGCATATGAACGTTCATTCGATTACTGAAAAAAGTATTTAAAAACGTCCCTCAAGACGCAAACGGCCGGTACGTGTGATTGACACATTCGCCTTAATACATATAATTTCAGTAAAGGTTGTATTATTTGTTTTGCTTTTCAAGCAACCATAGCCGATATCTATAATTTTACAATTAATACGTTGTTGACAAATTCCACTAAGATTAACAGCATGATTTTGTATTCAACATGTTCCAAAATGTGCTGGAACTGTTTTAGACTTTTTGGTATGTATTATATAATGCATTTTATTTTAAGAAAGCTGATTCGTCATCAGTGGCAAGGACGTCTCCAAGATATGTTGAAAAAGGTATGTGCCATTATAATATTTTACTGAACTAATGTTGGCGGTACCATTTACAGTTGGTCAATGACGTACGTACGTACGTTATGTAAAGTAATGATCACGCCATTTCTCGCTTGAGCATTTTTCTATATTTGAATTGACTAAGCTTTTAGCACGGTGAATATAACCATACAATATTATACAATTATTTCAAGGTTATTCGGTTTACAGTCAAAACTGTTGCCCCGTGGTGGAGGGGTTGACATATGAACTGTTGTCCGAGGCCAATATGCACCGAGTGTCAATATGTTTGACTGTTACCAAAACTTCCACGATTAAAACAATTATATAGGATATCATTGATTATTTCCCGATCATTTTTTTATTTAAACAACGTGTTAAAAATCATGAATAAGATACCGTCTAAAAATAACGTCATAGCACTAAAGCCAGAAATAGTACATACTGTTGACCGGGATGAAGTCAATCAAAGACAAATTGATAGCTTTCATGTAAAACAGAAAAAAAAGTATTTATATAGCGAATCACGTGATGATCATAATTAACCACATTCGCCGAAACCTGACCATCTCCAAATGGATGTATTTCCTAAGCCTATCATCAATAGCATTCATTGTGCAATATAAATTAACTTGTTATTTGACACGACAACACCAACCACCTAATACCACGTGTGATACCTACAAATTAGTAGTGCAAAGTCGTTCCTCAAAGACATGAATGTTTATTCACGTTCAAATTTACATATATATATGGGCCAATGTGGAAATATATTGCTAATACGTTTGCTATTCCAAATTTCTATGAAAATTAAACTGGACCAGAACAAAATTTGACGGGGTTAGGGCATTGCAACTACAAAAAACTCATCGCTAGATATCTCTGAGTGTTGAACTGTTGAGCAAATTCCTCCAAAATATAATGCATCACTTTTAATATAAATTTTATTTTCATTCAGAAGGAAAACGTCTTGCGACATTACATTTAGGTCAAATCGTCCCAGGCAGTTCAACCTAAAAAACATTGCGGCTTCTTGATGCTAGCTGTCATTTTAAAAAAAGAAATGTGGTTAAAATGTGATTTTCTCACTGTTTAAAAAACAATATACAGGGCAATCACAACAAAGTCACAAAACATTTTCGTTTAGATATGTTGGCCAACACTTTAATGCTGGTCATTTATTATTTTTAACGTATTTCTATTACAATATTACAATAAAGTTTTCTACGCTGTTTAATAAACCTAAACGTGTATGGAAGGTTTGAAAAGAGGTATAACCAGAACAATGTTGTTATCCGTCATACCAACTGTTTTGTGGGTATGAAGATTCCTTAAACTTTTTAAACTGCATACATTACATTATTTTCATATCGAACACCAGCACCCTCAGAGATGTCCATATCGGAACTAGAAGATGACAACCGGCGACGACGGGCCATGTTGGAGTGCAGGGTCTGTAGAGAGAGGCCGGCCTGCATGTTGCTGATACCCTGTGGCCATAGGGCGACCTGTGGGGATTGTGCACGGAACACAAACACGTGCCCGGACTGTGAAAGAGATGTCACAAAGACTGTGAAGACTTACATTGCATGAAGATGCATTGTCTGACTGTCTTACAAATATCTAGTGCACTTTCTTTTCAGATTTGACTTGAATGAATGACTATGAATTTTGTTGATCAGTTGTGTTTGTATTTCCCTGTGCCTTTCATATCATTTAGAGAAATAAAAAATATATGTCGTTTTTCGAAGCGCAGAACGTATAAGTAAGTATGCCACTTTTGCTTTTCAATCGGTCGACGACCTGTCGGCAACAAGATATAATGATGTGTTAGTGATTTGGTTCAATAGAAGTTTACTGTGTTAATGATACATTATGAAAATGTCAACAAAAGGGATATGCTTATTGTTTGTTCCTCATTTGATAATTTGGTCATTAAATGTTAATCTTCAATTTTTATATCAAAATGGATGCATGTAGTAGGGGATTGGTTGCCTGTGATAGGGATTGGTTGTCTGTAGGAAGAGATTGGTTGCCTGTAGGTAAAGATTGGCTACCTGTAGGTAGCGTTTGGTTACTCGTAGGTAGCGATTGGTTGCCTGATGGTAGGGATTGGTTGCCTGAAAGTAGAGATTGGCTGCCTGTAGGTAGCGATTGGTTGCCTGTAGGTACGGATTGGTATCCTGTAGGTAGAGATTGGTTGCTTGTAGGTAGAGATTGGTTGCCTGTAGGTACGGATTGGTATCCTGTAGTTAGAGATTCGTTTCCTGTAGGTAGTGATTGGTTGCCTGTAGGTAGGAATTTGTTGCCTGTAGGAAGCGATTGGTTGCCTGAAGGTAGGGGTTGGTTTCCTGTAGGAAGAGATTGGTTGCCTGTAGGAAGGGGTTGGTTTTCTGTAGGAAGAGATTGGTTGCCTGTAGGTAAAGATTGGCTACCTGTAGGTAGCGATTGGTTGCCCTTAGGTAGCGATTGGCTGCCTGTAGGTAGGGATTTGTTGCCTGTAGGTATGGATTGGTTGCCTGAAGGCAGAGAATGGTTGCCTGTAGGTAGCAATTGGTTGCCTGTAGGTAGTGTATGGTTGTGATTGGTTTCCTGTAAGTACAGATTGGATGCCTGTAGGTAGATATTGGTTGCCTCTAGGTAGAGATTGGTTGCCTGTAGCTAGAAAATGGTTGCCAGTAAGTAGAGATTATTTGCCTGTAGGTTGAGATTTTTTTTGCTTTAGGTAGAGATTGGTTGCCTGGAAGAAGGGATTGGTTGCCTGTAAGAAGGGATTGGTTGCCTGTAGGTAGTGATTGGTTGCCTGTATTCAGGGATTGGTTGCCTGTAGGTAGAGCTTGGTGTCCTGTATGTAGAGATTGGTTGCCTGTGGGAAGCGATTGTTTTTTGATGATTGGACTTCCGGCCCTACCTCTTCCTGCATATGTCGTGTGCGAGACTAACGATTCTACCAAATCTTGCATCTGTTGTGTGCGAGCACCCCTACCTCTTCCTGCATCTGTCGTGTGCGAGACTTACGGCCCTACCTCTTCCTGCATCTGTCGTGTGTGAGACTTATGACCCTTCCTCTTCCTGCATCTGTCGTGTATGAGACTAGCACCCTTACCTCTTCCTGCATCTGTCGTGTGCGAGACTTACGGCCCTACCTCTTCCTGCATCTGTCGTGTGCGACACTTACACCCCTACCTCTTCCTGCATCTGTCGTGTGCGAGACTATCACCCCTACCTCTTCCTGCATCTGCCGTGTAAGAGACTTACGACCCCAACTTTTCCTGCATCTGTCGTGTGCGACACTTACACCCCTACCTCTTCTTGCATCTTTCGTGTGCGAGAATAATGTCAGTACCTCTTTCTGCATCTGTCGGGTAAGAGAATTACGGCCCTACCTCTTCCTGCATCTGTCTTGTGCGAAACTTACGACCCCACCTTTTCCTGCATCTGTCGTGTGCGAGACTTACGACCCTACCCCTTCTTGCATCTTTCGTGTACGAGACTTACGGCCCTACCTCTTCCTGCATGTGTCTTGTGCGAAACTTACGACCCTACCTTTTCCTGCATCTGTCGTGTGCGAGACTTACGGCCCTACCTCTTTCTGCATCTGTCTTGTGCGAGACTTACGATCCCACCTTTTCCTGCATCTGTCGTGTGCGAGACTTACGGCCCTACCTCTTCTTGTATCTTTCGTGTGCGAGACTTACGGCCCTAACTCATCCTGCATTTGTTGTGTGCGAGACTAACAGCCCGTTTCTTCCTGCATCTGTCGTGTGCGAGACCTACCGCCCTACCTCGACTTGCATCCCATCGCTGTGTAGACATATTAGTAGTAGCACAACTTATTGAATTGATTTGGCTCTACGTCGGAATTCGTCACTTACTGTGACAGCTCTTTGTGCTTAATGTCAAATGCTATAGACACTTTCTGTTTTTTTTTAATTTATAACAGTAATAAACAAGAGGTAAAGGTGAAGTATAGGTGATAATGCCTTATCGAACAAAACGCTTCAAATTATCTTTCAAAGAGTATATATTTTAGTTAATACTATAGTTATTGTACTATAAACACGTACTGCTACTCGAATTTTGTCCTGAAATAACCACTCGCAGTTATGACGGTAAAGTAAGAAGGTAGTTGGTAGTTTGGGATTCGAATATTCAACTACCTACCAGTTGCCAGTTGGGGATTCGAAGAGTCAACTACCTGCTTATTGCCAGTTGGGAATTCGAAAAATCAGAGTTAGTTTTTGATGTTGATATTAAGCTACTCGACTATTTCCAGTCGGTTATTTGCGAATATCCAACTACCAACCAGTTGGTAGTTGGGGATTGAGATTATGTCTATTTGTATGGTTTTAAAGGTCACATATAGAAATATCAGACGCCACATGTTTGTGTATCCATGTACACATATGTATCTTCGTAACAAACGCTGCTTTAAATAACTTTTATTCGTATATTCGCCAGTTGGATATTCGACCATTTCAAGTCGTTTATTCGCGAATATTCAGCTACTAACCAGTCAGTAGTTGGGGATTCAGATTATGTGTTTATATATGGCTTTGAAGGTCACATATTTAAAATATTCGACAGCCAAATGTTTGTTTATGCATGTACACATATGTATCTTTGCGACAAACACTGTTTTAAATCACTTTGATTCGTATGTTCGCCAGTCAGATATTCGACCATTTCCAGTCGATTATTCGCGAATATTCAACTACTACCCAGTCAGTAGTTGGGGATTCAAATTATGTCTATATATATGGTTTTAAAGGTCACATATGGAAAATTCGACCGCCAAATGTTTGTTTATGCATGTACACATATGTATCTTTGCGACAAATGCTGTTTTAAATCAATTTTATAAGTATATTCGCCAGTCGGATATTCGACCATTTCCAGTCGATTATTGCAGGGTGAAAATGCGCCAAGTGACGGTATGAAAATGCTCCGAATGGCAGTTGAAAATGCGCCAAGTGACGGGGTAAAAATGCGGCACGTGGCGGGGTGAAAATGAGCCGTGTGACGGGATGCTCCAAGTGACGGGATGAAAATATGCCAAGTTGCAGGGTGAAAATGCGCCGAATGGCAGGTAAAAATGTGCCTAGTGGCTGGGTGAAAATGCGCCATGTGGTAGGGTGAAAATGCGCAAAGTGACGGAATTGTAAATGCGCCGAATGGCAGGTAAATATGTGCTTAGTGACGGGGTGAAAATGCGCCATATGGCAGGGTGAAAATGCGCCAAGTGACGGGGTGAAAATGCACCGAATGGCAGTTAAAAATGTGCTAAATAGCGGGGTGTAGATGCGCCAAATGGCGACACGAAAATGTGTCAAGTGGCGGGATGAAAATGCGCCGAGTGAGGGATTTTAAATGCGCCGTATGGCAGGTAAAAATTTGCCAAGTGGCGGGGTGAAAATGTGCCAAGTGGTGGGGTGAAAATGGGCCAAGTGGCGGGGTGAAAATGCTCAAAGTTGCAGGGTGAAAATTCACCAAGTGGTGGGTTGAAAATGTGCCGAATGGCAGTAAAAATGTGCTTAGTATTGGGATGTAAATGCGCCAAGTGGCGGGGTGAAAATGTGCCAAGTGGCGGGGTGAAAATGCGCCGAGTGACGGGATGAAAATGCACCATATGACAGGTAAAAATGTGCCTAGTGGCGGGGTGAAAATCGCCAAGTGACGGGGTGAAAATGCGCCGAATGGCAGTTGAAAAAGCGCCAAGTGACGGGGTAAAAATGCGGCACGTGGCTGGGTGAAAATGCGCCGAGTGACAGGATGCTCCTAGTGACGGGGTGAAAATGTGCCAAGTGGTTGGGTGAAAATGTCCCAAGTGGCGGGGTGAAAATGTGCCAAGTGGCGGGGTGAAAATGTGCCAAGTGACGGGGTGAAAATGCGCCGAGTGACGGAATAAAAATGCGCCATATGACAGGTAAAAATGTGCCTAGTGGCGGGGTGAAAATGCGCCAAGTGACGGGGTGAAAATGCACCGAATGGCAGTTGAAAAAGCGCCAAGTGACGGGGTAAGAATGCGGCACGTGGCGGGGTGAAAATGAGCCGAGTGACGGGATGCTCCTAGTGACGGGGTGAAAATGCGCAAAGTGACGGGTCGAAAACGTGCCAAGTGGCAGAGTGAAAATGTGCCAAGTTGCGGGGTGAAAATGTGCCAAGTAATTGCACCCTTACAAAAAAGGAGACACAAATAACGTTAATAACTAAAGAGGTATACAACTATATTAAACAATAGAATTACAAAGTTTTGTGAAAATAACAATGTTGTTTCAGATGCTCAATTGGGCCTTAGAAAAGGAAGATCCACTATAATGCATTATATATACTGTCTACCATTGTGCAAAATTATATTTTTGAGAAAAACGACTATATTGTGTATTTATTGACCTTAGTAAAAGTTTCGATACTTTTTATAGAAATGCTTTGTGGGTGAAAATGTTTAAATCAGGAATCCAAGGAAAAACTTAACGTATAATTAAAGATATGTATCAGAAAGTTAAGTCATGTGTTAGAAGTTGTAATAGTTATAGTGATTATTTTGAATATACTGTTGGATTACGACAAGGCGGAACTATGTCGCCAATGTTATTTTCTTTATTTGTAGAAGATCTAGAGTTATTCTTAGAAGATGATATTAGTTCAGGAATCCATATACTAGAAGATGATAAGTTGGGATAAGAGTGGGGTTTGTGCACATAAACTGGTTTAAACCCCCAGTAAATTTACATTTTACTGACTGTTCCAAGGCGGTACCTAACAATTTTTGATAAACAAACCTATTTTTTATATATATAGTATGTATGCACTGTGCTGTTTGTGGAGGTTTGTGCTGTTCTTCTATGTTTCGTGTTTGTGATTTTGTGTTCTATGTCTTTGGCGTTTGCCCAGTGCCACTTAACCGGGTTGATGTTTAAACTTTTTGCTACTGAGCTTGTTTTTGTAGCTTTTTGCATCAATATCAATGCATTACAAGTATATCAATTGTTAATTTAAATTAAATTTGTTTGAATGTTTACAATATAAACAGAGATTGTTATTTTAATTGAAAAAAAACTACGGTTATATTTTTTTTTTATCATTAATGGTGATTTTTTTTTCGAACAACGAAGTTGAGTTCATGAACTTTTTCATTTGGAAAGTTGAAAAGTAAGCATAGAGTTAAGGCTTTATTGTTAAGGATTTTGATGAATTGGGAAACTAATTGCACAGAGATTGTTATTTTAATTGAAAAAAAATCTACGGTAATACTTTTTTATCATTATTGGTGAATATTTCTTCGAACAACGATGTTGAGTTCATGAACTTTTTTATTAGAAAGTTGAAAAGTAAGCATAGAGTTAATTAGTCACGGCTTTATTATTAAGGATTTTGATGAATTGGTAAACTAATTGCACAGAGATTGTTATTTTAATTGAAAAAAATCTACGGTAATACTTTTTTATCATTAATGGTGATTATTTCTTTGAACAACGAAGTTGAAGTCATGAACTTTTTAATTGGAAAGTTGAAGAGTAAGCATAGAGGCAATTAGTCACGGCTTTATTGTTAAGGATTATGATGAATTGGTAAACTAATTGCACAGAGATTGCTATTATAATTGAAAAAGAAATCTACAGTAATACATTTTTTTTATCATTAATTGTGATTATTTCTTCGAACATCGATGTTAAGTTAATGAACTTGCTAAAGATCATATGCCGCGCACTAGGGTCCATTATTAGCAAAATACACAATCTTAAAGACTTTGGTTTCAAATCGTTTGAAAAGTTGTTTAACTCATGTGTCACGCCAGTCATGGAATACTGTTCTTCAGTATGGGGCTTTAGAAAGTACCAACATTTAGACAACGTATAGCACAGGGCAATGCGGTACTTCCTGGGCGTCCATAGGTTCACCCCCATCCTTGCCATGGCAGGTAATACGGGCTGGCTACCGAGCACCTATCGGCGATGCCGGTCCATGATTCGAATGTGGAACAGACTTAACCTGATGAGCGACGACAGAATTACGAAAAAAGTGTTTAACGTTGAATATGCTACACACAATACTAACATAACTAGTCAAATGAAGTTAAACAAGTGATGGACGTCTTAGGCCTTAATGAATCTAAGTCTACCGTTCATTTATCTAAGGTTGATGATCTTCTGAATGACTTTTACGGTAGAAAATGGCAAACAGATATACAACAGGTTCCCAAACTAAGAACATACAGAGTATTTAAGGACACATTTAATGTTGAAAAGTATATCAGCTTAAACTTGTCCAAAAATGAACGATCTGTATTGTGTCAGTTCAGGTGTGGAATTTTACCACTTAGGATAGAAACAGGTCGGTGAACCTGTGGAACAAAGACTTTGTAGGCACTGTGAACGTTCGTCCATTGAAGACGAAAAGCATTTTCTGTTTGACTGCAGTCTTTATAGCAACTTGAGAAATACGCACTACAGCGATATTTTTAACCAGGACATCGACCTAAATGTGAATGAAAAACTAGTTCATGTGATGTCAAATTATCCACGTAGGATTGCCAAATTCCTGGTACATGCCTTTTTGATAAGAAGAAATACTTTGTATAGATAGATTTATATAATGCATGACATAGAATGTTGCTATATATTTTATAATACATCTCCATGATAAGCACTAGCGTTATCGCATTGATGTCTTATTTATTACTATCTCTAACATCATAATTATTTTATTTTCAATTAGATAATTTCCACGGCTAAACTATACTGAAATTCCAATATTTGCTATTGTTATAATAGTGCACATCATATACTCATGATATCTGAATGTTTAATATTCAAATATGTCTGTTTTATATAAGTATGCATTCTCTGAATTATTGTAACTTTTTTCTAATTATAGGCCCATTGGGCCGGGTGTTATCTGTTTGATACTTAACTATTGAATTTGTATTATGTTTATACACATGTCACGGTAATAAACAATTTACTTACTTACTTACTTACTTATAAGAATAGATGTTGATTATGACTTGTAAACTTGTTTAATGAGTACAGTTTATACCTGATTGAAATGAAAAAGAATACAACAAGTAATGTTATATTTTTTTCTGAAAAAAAGTAGAGCTTCTTCAAATGTCTCAATTATTATGTTCACCACAATATCATTTACAATATTACAATGTACATTGGTATTATTGTGAGATATTAGTTATATATTTTATTTAGATAACTGTTTAAGATTGGGCAGTTTAGGAGTGTCCATGTATGTTGCTGACAGAGTGGTGTTCAGTAAACTACATTTTTTACATGTATGTATATTTGTGGATATGCATGTATTATGTAGGGTTATTTTTAAATTAATGTATTTAAACTATTATTCAATCCATTCCATTTCTTTCCATGTGTCGTTCACACTCAAAACCACTTTCCATTTTTCCGGCTATTTTGCCATTGAAGAGTTGAATTTTTAGCCTGTCTTATAACAGGTGAAGTATAAGTTTTGTCCAGGTTGTCACTGTCATTAAAGCTGCACTCTCACAGATTGAACGTGTTGACAACTTTTTAATTTTTTGTCTTGAAAAGAGCCAATTTTTGCGAAAATCCATGGAAACCAGGTTTATAAGACTGCCGACAAAAAATAAGATCGCAGATTTTTATATTTAAGTTAAAAAAATGATGTTTTATGCATTTTTCTTAAACCGTTAATAATGGTTAAAGCCATAAAACATTAATTTTCGAACAGAAATATGAAAATCTGCAATCTGATCTTTTGCAACCATTCTTATATCATTGGTATGCAGATATTTACGCAAAAAATTCTCTTTCCAAGACAATTAACGGGTTAATCTGTGAGGGTGCAGCAAAAACCTCAATATTAACCATTACGTTTAACCTTAGGCATTTATATGAAACTTGGCACACAAGTTGCAAGAGACAAAGTCCACATATGTATCAAGGCTCACAATTCTAGGTGTAAAAAATGTTGAGTTAAGTCTCTTTTTTGTTTTGTTTCAAAAGCTACAAAGTTTAGAATTTACAGGCTGTTATAGGTATTTTTTCACTATTTATAACTCATTGTTATAGAATTGTATGTGCATAGAAGATGTTGGTTTTGTAAATGATTACTGGAAATGTTTAATGTTCGTAATGTCCATCTATATTATATCACAATGTTCTTTTGATGTTAGTGTATATCATATCATCGATGTGTGTATATAATTTTTTGTTACATCTGTATATATGTTAATCTCTTCACTTATGGAGGAATAAAAAGTATCTATCTTTCTATCTACCTTTGATGTATCACACAACATTAGTTGGGGATGTTGTATTGGATACATATTTCAACTAAATTTACAGGTTCATAGGGCGTATTCCAGTCCTGATTTGACCATTTTTGAAAGAGTTGTTGCCCTTTGCTTATTTTACATTTACAATTGGTTTATTCGCAAATCCTCTTACGTTTTTCATGCGATTTCTACCAAACTTTCACAGATTGATGATCATAAAGTGAAGCACCGCATATTGTCGGGCTTTCCTGATTTGACCATTTTTAAAAGAGTTATTGCCCTTTGCCTATATTACATTTAAAATTGGTTTCTTCGCAACTCCTCTTACGTTTTTCATGCGATTTCTACCAAACTATCACAGATTGATGATCATAAAGTGAAGCAGCGCATATTATCTGGCTTTCCTGATTTAATCATTTTTGAAAGAGTTATTGCCCTTTGCTTATTTTACATTTAAAATTGGTTTCTTCGCAAATCCTCTTACGTTTTTCATGCGATTTCTACCAAACTTTCACAGATTGATGACTATATAGTGACGCAGCGCATATTTTCGGGCTTTCCTGATTTGACCGTTTTTGAAAGAGTTATTGCCCTTTTTTACATTTGAAATTGGTTTCTTCACAACTCCTCTTACATTTTTCATGCAATTTCTACCAAACTTTCACAGATTGATGACTATATAGTGACACAGCGCATATTGTCGGGCTTTTTGAGTTATTGCCATTTCTTTATTTTACATTTAAAATTGGTTTCTTCGCAACTCCTTACATTTATGATTACATAGTTACACAGCGCATATTGTCAGGCTTTTGCAATTTGACCTTTTTTGAAAGAGTTATTGCCCTTTCTTAATTTTACGCATTTCTTATGTTCCTGAGAAACTACCCTTATCATTGATTGGCTTTCGTTACAAAAAATGTCCCCATGAGGCGGGGGATATAGCTGTCTGTGACCGCTCTTGTTCATATTATTTCGATCATTTGCCTTAAATGACATTAGAACACAATAATATTTCTATCCACTAAACGTATGGTCGCAATACGTGAATGCATATTGTGCAGCAAATATTGTGCATGTGAAGAATGCAGAAAAGGCCAGAGGCCGTAATTGCAAACTTTTGACTTAGTAAGAAAACTAATTATTCGCTTATCTCTCAATAGATTGTTCTTTACTAGATGAGGTCATTTTAGGATCCTGACACTTGGGGCATACATTTAAGGAAAATAATAGGAACCCGAGAATTGCTCCTTAACTTTACCTTCACAGATGACATTTTTGTTAATATACTATTATTTGAAAGCCTTTTTCGCCAAAATGCATTTAGAGAAACTTCCAAGCTTCCTACATAGGACTTACAATTTGTATTCTATTGGGAATAAGGTGTTATTTACAAACTGACTTCACATGGTAGTTTGCATTTGTCGTCGTTGTAAACAGCATAAATATAACGATTTGGGCTCGTGTGTTTGTAGCTGTAAATATTGCTTCTACCTCGATGAAGTGTGAGAACAACTGAATTGTATGTATTGGACAAGGTCAAGTTCCTAAGGCACAGGCCGGGTCGAACTCGTATGGATGAAGAGAAACGCAACCCAAGCTTTGAATGAAAATGGGGCATTTATTTATGCCATAAAATTTTTCTACGAAATATCGTAAAATAAAACATAATAGTCAATAGCATGTAAATAATAACATTTCCCGAAATTCATATCTGGGTGGACAGTCCGCTACGAGGAGAATCCAGTAAAAATCACAGACATGTTTACAGCTACACGGCACAGTCCGAGACATAATCTCGTAACATAGTATATTCTGAACTAAATATAAAAAAGGTAAACACATTTTTAAGAAAAAAAATGGTAACAGTGAATTTGACCCCTTATTAACAATCTCACATGAAAACTAACATCACTTGTAGACTAACATCTTTATAGGAGGATTATTTTTCTAACTAAAGTACTCTTAACATATATATAACACTATTTTCCATTATCGATAACCCAATATGCACAACTTCACATGCTAATTACCATTGGTATAATATGAAACATTAACCATATGAATGAACCACCTACACTTAAAAACAAAAGTATGTTCTGAATAATAAACTTAAGAGCGTATGAACGGAACATTTTCCTCTTGTTCCATTCAGTAACATCTAGGAAGTTGTTAACGCATGAAGAATGATACCAATTCACTATATTCATAATACTACAAAAACTATGGCAACGAACCGCAAGCTCACTGTTCAAGTCGATATCATTTTACCGATTCGCTATACTTGCCGTGATCAGTAGTAACACGAGGGATCCCATTTTGATTACCTACATCTAAACATATATTCACCACTGTCGTAAGATATAAGGTAGTACATATAAATACATTGACAGTTTTGATTCAAAATGGATAATATCTCGGACAGAATGAATACCTTCGACAACTGGCAGTACACAACATCGCCATCTAAATTGGCAGAAGCGGGGTTCTTTTCTATAGCTAACTCACTATATTATAATCGTAAGTCTAACGACGACATTGATTTTTCAAAACATGTTATTCTTTTCTATTCCGAGTTCTTTTAAATGGGTCACATCAAGCAAAAGCATGCGAAATATTTATTTTCGAAATAAACATTATGTTTATGTTAACGTTTATGTTAATTAAGGTTACCACGACATTGTGAAGTGTTATTCATGCGGCACCTCTCTTCGTTACCTGACTGAGGATGATGACCCATGGGCAGTGCATGAACAGGTGTCGAATCTCTGTCCTTTCCTGACAAGTGTGAGTATGAAAGAAATACGACAGTAAAACAATCAAAGTACTGCAGGGGACGGTTAGCCAGAGGACATTGTACAATGTCATGCTGATTGAAGAGGCAGAATTATTTTTTCCTATTGAATGGAGACTGTGTTTAGAGCTTATAAAATGTCCAAATGTATATAGTGATGACTATTTTGTGTACTATTTGTGTTTTACTACTACGATGCGTTGAGGGTAAATATCACAGTGGTTGCTATGTAACGTAAGTACAATAAATTTCTCCCCATAAGTGCACCAAATGTCCAAACAACCTTGCTTTCGTGAGTACGACGTGTTCACAAAATAACATGTTCTAGTTGTAAACTCCAAGTTTCGCTTGCATATGCATTCTGATTGTACACCTTTTTCAAGCTTAAAATCAAACACAAAGCATTACAAGTATATACAATGTAAATTTGAATTAAATTTGTATGATTGTTTACAATATAAACATTCTTTTCTGTAGTTGTTTTCGTCCGTGGGATAGAACTTCTTTATCAGCGACGGTATCAGGCGGTTTAAATAATGTGTATAACCTTTGACCTTTTACTATTATTTATACCCACTTAGAAATGCTAGGTTTGGTATAGTATAACACTGAGCATATAAACATTCATTCGATTACTGAAAAAGTATTTAAAAACGTCCCTCAAAACGCAAACGGCCAATGCGTGTGATTGACACATGCGCCTTAATACATATAATTTCAGTAAAAGTTGTGTTATTTGTTTTGCTATTCAAGCAACCATAGACATGTTTACAATTAATACGTTGTTGACAAATTCCACTAAGATTAATAGCATGATATGTTCCAAAATGTGCCGGAACTGTTTTAGACTTTTTGATATGTATTATATACTGCATTTTATTTTAAGAAAGCTGAATCGTCATCAGTGGCAAGGACGTCTCCAAGATATGTTGAAAAAGGTATGTGCCATTATAATATTTAACTGAACTTATGTTGGCGGTACCCTTTACAGTTGGTCAATGATATTTTGACTTAAAAATGACTTGAAATATTTCTGACTGATACTACAACCTATGCTCTCCTATACTTACGTACATTATGTAAAGTAATGATCACGCCATTTTTTCGCTCGAGTATTTTTATATATTTGAAATGACTAAGCTTTTAGCACGGTAAATATAACCATACAATATTATACAATTATTTCAAGGTTATTCGATTTACAGTCAAAACTGTTGCACCGTGGTGGAGGGGTTGACATATGAACTGTTGTCCGAGGCCAATATGCACCGAGTGACAATATGTTTTACTGTTACCTAAACTACCTGGATTAAAACAATATTAAGGATATAATTGATTATTTCCCAATCATTTTTGTATTTGAACAACTTGTTAAAATCATGACTAAGATGCCGTCTAAAAATAACGTCATAGCACTAAAGGGAAATAGTACATACTGTTGACCGGGATGAAGTTCAATCAAAGACAAATCGATAGCTTTCATGTAAAACAGAAAACAACAACAACAATAGCAGAATAGTATTTATATAACGAATCGCGTTATGATCATAGTCATCAATATTCGCCTGACCATCTCCAAATGGATGTATTTCCTAAGCCTATTCATCAATAGCATTCATTGTGCAATAAAAATGAACTCATTTTTTGACACGACAACACCAAACACCTAATACCACGTGTGATACCTGCAAATTAGTAGTGCAAAGTCGTTCCGCAAAAACATGAATGTTTATACACGTTCAAATTTACATATATATATGGGCCAATGTGGAAATATATTGCTAATAAGTTTGCTTTTCCAATTTTCTATGAAATTAAACTGGACCAGTACAAAATGTGACGGAGTTAGGGCATTGGAACTACTGAAGAATTCTCTTTTCATTTACAATCGTTCCTTGTTTGTAAAACAAATACTCTTCGCTAGATATCTCTGAGTGTTGAACTGTTGAGCAAATTCCTCCAAATATAATGCATCAGGATTTAATATAAATTTCATTTGCATTCAGAAGGAAAACGTCTTGCGACATTACATTTAGGTCGAATTGTCCCAGACAGATCAACCTAAAAAGCATTGCGGCTTCTTGATGCTAGCTGTCATTTTAAATAAGGTTAAAAATGTGATTTTCTCACTGTTAAAAACACAATATACAGGGCAATCACAACAAAGTTAGATATTATCGACAAACACTTTAATGCAGGTCCTTTATTAGTTTTTAACGTATTTCTATCACAATATTAACTATAAATGTTAATTTTTCTCAGCTGTTTAATAAACATAAACGTGTATGGAAGGCTTTAAAAAGAGGTATAACCTGAACAATGTTGTTGTCCGTCATACCAACTGTTTCGTGGGTATGAAGATTCCTTAAAAATTTTAAACTGTATACATTACATTATTTCCATATCGAACACCAGCACCCTCAGAGATGTCCATGTCGGAACTAGAAGAGTACAACAGGCGACGACGGACCATGTTGGAGTGCAGGGTCTGTAGAGAGAGGCAAGCCTGCATGTTGCTGATACCCTGTGGTCGTAGGGCGACCTGTGGGGAGTATGCACGGAACACAAGCACTTGCCCGGACTGTGAAGGAGATGTCACAAAGATGGTGAAGACTTATATTGCATGAAGATGCATTGTCTGACTGTCTTACAAATAACTATTGCACTTTCTTTTCAGATTTGACTTAAATCTATGACTGTGAATTTTATTAATCAGTTGTGGTTGTATTTCCCTGTGCCTTTCATAAAATTTGAAGAAATAAAAAATAAATGTTCCTCGATCTTGATTGGTTGCCTGTAGGTAGAGATTGGTTGCCTGTAGGTAGAGATTGGTTGACTGTAGGTAGTGATTGGTTGCCTGTAGGTAGGGATTGGTTGCCTGTAGGTAGAGATTGGTTGCCTGTAGGTAGAGATTGGTTGCCTGTAAGTAGAGATTGGTTGCCTTAAGGTAGAGTGTGGTTGCCTGTAAGTAGTGATTGGTTGCATGTAGGTAGAGATTGTTGCCTGTAGGTAGTGCTTGGTTGCCTGTACGTAGAGATAGTTGCTTGTAGGTAGGGATTGGTTGCCGGTAGGTAGAGATTGGTTGCCTGTAGGTAGCGATTGGTTGCCTGTAGGTAGAGATTGGTTGTGATTGGTTGTGTGTAGGTAGCGATTGGTTGCCTGTAGGTAGAGATTGGTTGCCTGGTAGAGATTGGTATCCTATAGGTAGGGATTGGTTGCTTCTAAGTAGAGATTGGTTGCCTGTAGGTAGAGATCGGTTGCCTGTAGGTAGATATTGGTTGCCTGTAGGTGGAGATTGCTTGCCTGTAGGTCGATATTGGTTGTGATTGGTTGCCTGTAGGTAGAGATTGGTTGCCTGTAGGTATATATTGGTTGTGATTGGTTGCCTGTAGGTAGAGATTGGTTGCCTGTAGGTATATATTGGTTGTGATTGGTTGCCTGTAAGTAGAGATTGGTTGACTTAGGTAGATATTGGTTGTGATTGGTTGCCTGTAGTTTGAGATTGATTGCCTGTAGGTAGAGATTTGTTGCGAATGGTTGCCTGTAGGTAGCGGTTGGTTGCCTGTAGGTAGAGATTGGTTGCCGGTAGGTAGAGATTGGTTGCCTGTAGGTACTGATTGGTTGCCTTTAGGTAGAAATTGGTTGCCTGTAGGTAGGGATTGGTTGCCGGTAGGTAGATATTGGTTGCCTGTAAGTAGAGATTGATTGTCTGTAGGTAGGGATTGGTTGTCTGTAGGTAGGGATTGGTTGACTGTACGTAGATATTGGTTGCCTGTAAATAGAGATTGGTGGCCTTTAGGTAGTTATTGGTTGCCTGTAAGTAGAGATTGGTTGCCTTTAGGAAGTGATTGGTTGCCTGTAGGTAGAGATTGGTGGCCTGTAGGTAGGGATTAGTTGCCTGTAAGTAGAGATTGGTTTGCCTGTAGGTAGAGATTGGTTGCCTGTAGGTAGAAATTGGTTGCCTGTAGGAAGAGATTGTTGCATGTAGGTAGTGATTGGTTGCCTGTAGGTAGAGATTGTTGCCTGCAGGTAGTAATTGGTTGCCTATAGGTAGAGATTTGTTGCCTGTAGGAAGAGATCGGTTGGCTTTAGGTAGAGATTCGTTGCCTGTAGGTAGCGATTGGTTGCCTGTAAGAAGAGAATGGTAGTGATTGGTTGCCTGTAGGTAGAGATTAGTTTCCTGTAGGTAGTAATTGGTTGCCTATAGGTAGAGATTTGTTGCCTGTAGGAAGAGATCGGTTGCCTGTAGGTAGAGATTCGTTGCCTGTAGGTAGCGATTGGTTGCCTGTAAGTAGAGATTGGTTGTGATTGGTTGCATGTAGGTAGCGATTGGTTGCCTGTAGATAGAGATTGGTTGCCGGTAGAGATTGATTGGCTGTAGATAGATATTGGTTGTGATTGGTTGCCTGTAGGTAGAGATTGGTTGCCTTTAAGTAAAGATATGTTGTGTTTAGTTGCCTGAAGGTAGCGATTGGTTGCCTGTAAGTAGAGATTGGTTGCCTGTAGGAAGAGATTGGTTGCCTGGTAGTATTGGTATCCTGTAGGTAGGGACTGGTTGCCTGTAGGTAGATATTGGTTGCCTGTAAGTAGAGATTGGTTGCCTGTAGGTAGAGATTGGTTGTCTGTAGGTAGATATTGGTTGTGATTGGTTGCCTGTAGGTATATATTGGTTGTGATTGGTTGTGTGTAGGAAGCGATTGGTTGCCGGGAGGTAGAGATTGGTTGCCGGTAGAGATTGGTTGCCAGTTGGTAGAGATTGGTTGACTGTAGGTAGATATTGGTTGTGATTGGTTGGCTGTAGGTAGAGATTGGTTGCCATTGGTTGCCTGTAAGAAGGGATTGGTTGCATGTAGGTAGAGATTGGTTGTCTGTAGGTAGAGATTGGTTGCCTGGCAGAGAGTGGTATCCTGTAGGTAGGGATTGGTTGCCTGTAGGTTGATATTGGTTGACTCTAGGTAGAGATTGGTTGTCTGTATGTAGAGATTGGTTGACTCTAGGTAGAGATTGGTTGCCTGTAAGTAGTGATTGGTTGCCCTTAGGTAGAGATTGGTTGCCTGTAGGTAGAGATTGGTTGTCTGTAGGTAGAGATTGATTGTCTGTAGGTAGTGATTGGTTGCCTGTAGGTAGTGATTGGTTGCCTGTATTTAGAGATTGGTTGCCTGTAAGTAGGGATTGGTTGCCTGTAGTTGGGATTGGTTGCCTGTAGGTAGGGATTGGTTGCCTCTATGAAGATATTGGTTGCCTTAAGGTAGGGATGGTTGCCTGTAGTTGGGATTGGTTGCCTGTAGATAGAGATTGGTTGTCTGTAGGTAGAGATTGGTTGCCTTTAGGTAGAGATTGGTTGCCTGTAGGTAGAGATTGGTTGCCTGTAAATAGGGATTGGTTGCCTGTAGGTAGTGATTGGTTGCCTGTTGGTAGGGATTGGTTGCCTGTAAGTAGAGATTGGTTGCCTGTAGGTTGGGATCGGTTGTCTGTATGTAGAGATTGGTTGCCTGTAGGTAGGGATCGGTTGTCTGTACGTAGAGATTGGTTGCCTTTATGTAGAGATTGGTTGCCTGTATTTTGGGATTGGTTGCCTGTAGGTAGTGATTGGTTGTCGGGAGGTAGTGATTGGTTGCCTGTAGGTAGAAATTGGTTGCCTGTAGGTAGAGATTGGTTGCCTGTAGGTAGAGATCGGTTGTGTGTAGGTAGAGATTGGTTGCCTTTAGGAAGAGATTGGTTGCCAGTAGGTAGAGATTGGTTGCCTTTATGTAGATACTATAATTATTGTACTATAAACACGTACTGCTACTCGAATTATGGCCTGAAATAACCACTCGCAGTGCAGTGGCTTTATCAATCTTCGAGAAGTCAAAAGTTGAAAAGTTCTAACTACCATTTCTTTATCCAATTTTCTTGTACTTTTTTCAATTAATATTATAGATTAAATGCTAAATTTATCAGCACAATAATTTCTTTGACAAGATAATTGCGAGCTCCCCGTCTGACGAATATTTTCAAGCTAAAGCTTAACTTAAAACCTGATTTTAATCAAAGTTCACTAATCTTTCATTAAAAATTAGCGTATCTTATTAATGAGAAAATACGGCAGCTAATACACAGTGCACATAGTTAGCTTAACAAAGACAGATACTACGCTCTTAATTGTGATGGATACGCTAGTAATAATAACTATAATTATTAATGTTATTATTATCTACATACAGAGAAACAACATTTTGAATGGCGAGGTGAAAATGCGCCGAATGACAGGTAAAATGTGTTAAGTTGCGGGGTAAAAATTGCTCAGTGACGGGATGCAGGTAAAAGTGTCCTTAGTGGCGGGGTGAAAATGTGCCACGTGGCGGGGTGAAAATGCGCCAAGTGACGGGATAAAGATGCCCCGAATGGCAGATTTAAATGTGCTTAGTAATGGGGTGAAAATTGTTTAGTGACGGGATGAAAATGCGCCGAATTGCAGGTAAAAGTGTCCTTAGTGGCGGGGTGAAAATGTGCTTAGTAGCTGGGTGTGAATGCGCCAAGTGACGGGGTAAAAATGTGCCAAGTGGCGGGTTGAAATGCGCCAAATGGCAGGTAAAAATGCGCCAAATGGCAGGGTGAAAATGGGTCAAATGACGGGATCGAAAATGCGCCAAATGGCAGGTAAAAATGTGCTTAGTAGCGGGGTTAACATACACCAAGTAGCGGGGTGTAAATGCGCCATGATGGGTTGAAAATGCGCCGAATGGCAGTTGAAAATGCGCCAAATGACGGGGTGAAAATGCGCCGATTGGCGGGGTGAAAATGCGCAGAATGACAGGTAAAAATGTGTTAAGTTGCGGAGTGAAAATTGCTCAGAGACGGGATGAAAATGCGCCTAATTGCAGGTAAAAGTATTCTAAGTGGCTTGGTGAAAATGTGCCAAGTGGCAGGGTGAAAATGCGCCACGTGGCGCGGTAAAAATGCGCCGATTGACGGGATGGAAATGCGCCGAATTGCAGGTAAAAAGTGCCTAGTGATGTGGTGAAAATGCTCCTAGTGACGGGGTGAAAATGCGTCCAATTGCAGTTAAAATGTGCTAAGTAGCGGATTGAAAATGCGCCAAGTGGCGGGGTAAAAATGTGCCAAGTGGCGGGGTGAAAATGCGCCGAGTAACGGGGTGAAAATGCGCCAAGCAACGGGGTGAAAATGCGCCGAGTAATGGGGTGAAAATGCGCCGAAAGGCAAGTAAAAAGGTGCCTAGTGGCGGGGTAAAATGTGCTTAGTAGCTGGGTGAGAATGCGCCAAGTGACGGGGTAAAAATGTGCCAAGTGGCGGGTTGAAATGCGCCAAATGGCAGGTAAAAATGCGCCAAATGGCAGGGTGAAAATGGGTCAAATGACGGGATCGAAAATGCGCCGAATGGCAGGTAAAAATGTGCTTAGTAGCGGGGTTAACATGCACCAAGTAGCGGGGTGTAAATGCGCCATGATGGGTTGAAAATGCTCCGAAAGGCAGTTGAAAATGCGCCAAATGACCCCGCTACTTGGCGCATTTTCACCCCGTTACTCGGCGCATTTTCACCCCGCCACTTGGCACATTTTCACCCCGCCACATGGCGCACTTTCACCCCGCCACTAAGGACACTTTTACCTGCAATTCGGCGCATTTTCATCCCGTCACTAAACAATTTTCACCACATTACTAAGCACATTTATATCTGCCATTCGGGGCATCTTTATCCCGTCACTTGGCGCATTTTCACCCCGCCACGTGGCACATTTTCACCCCGCCACTAAGGACACTTTTACCTGCATCCCGTCACTGAGCAATTTTTACCCCGCAACTTAACACAATTTACCTGTCATTCGGCGCATTTTCACCTCGCCATTCAAAATGTTGTTTCTCTGTATGTAGATAATAATAACATTAATAATTATAGTTATTATTACTAGCGTATCCATCACAATTAAGAGCGTAGTATCTGTCTTTGTTAAGCTAACTATGTGCACTGTGTATTAACTGCCGTATTTTCTCATTAATAAGATACGCTAATTTTTAATGAAAGATTAGTGAACTTTGATTAAAATCAGGTTTTAAGTTAAGCTTTAGCTTGAAAATATTCGTCAGACGGGGAGCTCGCAATTATCTTGTCAAAGAAATTATTGTGCTGATAAATTTAGCATTTAATCTATAATATTAATTGAAAAAAGTACAAGAAAATTGGATAAAGAAATGGTAGTTAGAACTTTTCAACTTTTGACTTCTCGAAGATTGATAAAGCCACTGCACTGCGAGTGGTTATTTCAGGCCATAATTCGAGTAGCAGTACGTGTTTATAGTACAATAATTATAGTATCTACATAAAGGCAACCAATCTCTACATACAGGCAACCAATCTCTACCTAAAGGCAACCAATCTCTACCTACACACAACCGATCTCTACCTACAGGCAACCAATCTCTACCTACAGGCAACCAATATCTACCTACAGGCAACCAATCACTACCTCCCGACAACCAATAACTACCTACAGGCAACCAATCCCAAAATACAGGCAACCAATCTCTACATAAAGGCAACCAATCTCTACGTACAGACAACCGATCCCTACCTACAGGCAACCAATCTCTACATACAGACAACCGATCCCAACCTACAGGCAACCAATCTCTACTTACAGGCAACCAATCCCTACCTACAGGCAACCAATCACTACCTACAGGCAACCAATCCCTATTTACAGGCAACCAATCTCTACCTACTGGCAACCAATCTCTTCCTAAAGGCAACCAATCTCTACCTACAGACAACCAATCTCTATCTACAGGCAACCAATCCCAACTACAGGCAACCATCCCTACCTTAAGGCAACCAATATCTTCATAGAGGCAACCAATCCCTACCTACAGGCAACCGATCACTACCTACAGGCAACCAATCCCTACTTACAGGCAACCAATCTCTAAATACAGGCAACCAATCACTACCTACAGGCAACCAATCACTACCTACAGACAATCAATCTCTACCTACAGACAACCAATCTCTACCTACAGGCAACCAATCTCTACCTAAGGGCAACCAATCACTACTTACAGGCAACCAATCTATACCTAGAGTCAACCAATCTCTACATACAGACAACCAATCTCTACCTAGAGTCAACCAATATCAACCTACAGGCAACCAATCCCTACCTACAGGATACCACTCTCTGCCAGGCAACCAATCTCTACCTACAGACAACCAATCTCTACCTACATGCAACCAATCCCTTCTTACAGGCAACCAATGGCAACCAATCTCTACCTACAGCCAACCAATCACAACCAATATCTACCTACAGTCAACCAATCTCTACCAACTGGCAACCAATCTCTACCGGCAACCAATCTCTATCTCCCGGCAACCAATCGCTTCCTACACACAACCAATCACAACCAATATATACCTACAGGCAACCAATCACAACCAATATCTACCTACAGACAACCAATCTCTACCTACATGCGACCAATCTCTACTTACAGGCAACCAATATCTACCTACAGGCAACCAGTCCCTACCTACAGGATACCAATACTACCAGGCAACCAATCTCTTCCTACAGGCAACCAATTTCTACTTACAGGCAACCAATCGCTACCTTCAGGCAACTAAACACAACAAATCTTTACTTAAAGGCAACCAATCTCTACCTACAGGCAACCAATCACAACCAATATCTATCTACAGCCAATCAATCTCTACCGGCAACCAATCTCTATCTACAGGCAACCAATCGCTACCTACATGCAACCAATCACAACCAATCTCTACTTACAGGCAACCAATCGCTACCTACAGGCAACGAATCTCTACCTACAGGCAACCGATCTCTTCCTACAGGCAACAAATCTCTACCTATAGGCAACCAATTACTACCTGCAGGAAACAATCTCTACCTACAGGCAACCAATCACTACCAATCTCTTCTTACAGGCAACCAATCGCTACTTACAGGCAACGAATCTCTACCTACAGCCAACCGATCTCTTCCTACAGGCAACAAATCTCTACCTATAGGCAACCAATTACTACCTGCAGGCAACAATCTCTACCTACAGGCAACCAATCACTACCTACAGGCAACAATCTCTTCCTACAGGCAACCAATTTCTACCTACAGGCAACCAATCTCTACCTAGAGGCAAACCAATCTCTACTTACAGGCAATCAATCCCTACCTACAGGCCACCAATCTCTACCTACAGGCAACCAATCACTTCCTAAAGGCAACCAATCTCTACTTACAGGCAACCAATAACTACCTAAAGGCCACCAATCTCTATTTACAGGCAACCAATATCTACGTACAGTCAACCAATCCCTACCTACAGACAACCAATCCCTATCTACAGACAATCAATCTCTACTTACAGGCAACCAATATCTACCTACCGGCAACCAATCCCTACCTACAGGCAACCAATTTCTACCTAAAGGCAACCAATCAGTACCTACAGGCAACCAATCTCTACCTACCGGCAACCAATCTCTACCTACAGGCAACCAACCGCTACCTACAGGCAACCATTCGCAACAAATCTCTACCTACAGGCAATCAATCTCAAACTACAGGCAACCAATCACAACCAATATCTACCTAAGTCAACCAATCTCTACCTACAGGCAACCAATCACAACCAATATATACCTACAGGCAACCAATCTCTACCTACACACAACCAATCACAACCAATATATACCTACAGGCAACCAATCTCTACCTACAGGCAACCAATCACAACCAATATCGACCTACAGGCAAGCAATCTCCACCAACAGGCAACCAATATCTACCTACAGGCAACCAATCTCTACCTACAGGCAACCAATCTCTACTTAGAAGCAACCAATCCCTACCTATAGGATACCAATCTCTACCAGGCAACCGATCTCTACCTACAGGCAACCAATCGCTACCTACACACAACCAATCACAACCAATCTCTACCTACAGGCAACCAATCGCTACCTACAGGCAACCCATCTCTACCTACCGGCAACCAATCACTACCTACAAGCAACAATCTCTACGTACAGGCAACCAAGCACTACCTACAGGCAACAATCTCTACCTACATGCAACCAATCACTACTTACAGGCAACCACACTCTACCTTAAGGCAACCAATCTCTACTTACAGGCAAACAATCTCTACCTACAGGCAACAAATCTCTACCTACAGGCAACCAATCCCTACCAACAGGCAACCAATCGCTTCCTACAGTCAACCAATCTCTACCTACAGGCAACTAATCTCTACCTACAGGCAACCAATCAAGATCGAGGAACATTTATTTTTTATTTCTTCAAATTTTATGAAAGGCACAGGGAAATACAACCACAACTGATTAATAAAATTCACAGTCATAGATTTAAGTCAAATCTGAAAAGAAAGTGCAATAGTTATTTGTAAGACAGTCAGACAATTTATCTTCATGCAATATAAGTCTTCACCATCTTTGTGACATCTCCTTCACAGTCCGGGCAAGTGCTTGTGTTCCGTGCATACTCCCCACAGGTCGCCCTACGACCACAGGGTATCAGCAACATGCAGGCTTGCCTCTCTCTACAGACCCTGCACTCCAACATGGTCCGTCGTCGCCTGTTGTACTCTTCTAGTTCCGACATGGACATCTCTGAGTCACAAACGACTCGTCCATACTCACCAACCACTCGTACACACTCACCAACCACTCGTACACACACACACCGACCACACGTACACACTCACCAACCACTCGTACACACACACCGACCACTTGTTCACACTCACCAACCACTCGTACATACTCACTAACCACTCGTACAAACTCTCCAAACCAATCGTACAAACTCACCAACCATTTCTCGAAGTAGCAAACCACTTGTACACACTCACAAACGACTCGTCCATACTCACCAACCACTCGTACATACTCAACAACCACTCACAAATACTCATCGATCACTCGTACATACTCACCGACCACTCGTACAAACTCACCAACCACTCGTATATACTCGCCAACCACTCGTACATACTCACCAACCATTCATAGAAACTGTCCAAACCACACGTATAATCTCACCAACAACTTGTCGAATTTACCAACCACTTGTACACACTCACCAACCACTCGTCCATACTCACTAACCACTCGTACATACTCAAAAACCATCCACAAATACTCATCGATCACTCGAACATACTCACCGACCACTCGTAAATACTCACCAACCACTCGTACATACTCAAAAACCACTCGTACATACTCAAAAACCACCCACAAATACTCATCGATCACTCGTACATACTCACCGACCACTCGTAAATACTCACCAACCACTCGTATATACTCGCCAACCATTCATACAAACTGTCCAAACCACTCGTACAATCTCACCAACCACTTGTCGAATTCACCAACTACTTGTACACACTCACCAACCACTCGTACTTACTCAACAACCTCTCGTACATACACAGCAACCACTCGTACATACTCACCGACCACTCGTTCATACTCACCGACCACTCGTACATCTTCATGACCACCCGTACAAATTCACCAACCACTCGTGCATACTCACCTACCACTCGTACATACTCACCGACCACTCGTACATACTCATCAACCACTCGTATATACTCCCCAACCACTCGTCCATTCTCACTGACCACTCGAAGATATTCACCGATCACTCGTACATACTCACCATCGACTTGTACAAACTCACCAACAACTGGTACATTTTCACCAACCACTCGTACAAACTCACCATTCACACGGACACATTCACCGACCACTCGTACATACTCACCAACCACTCGTACAAACTCAACAACCACTCGTAAATACTCACCAACCACTCCTACATACTCAACAACCACTCGTACACACTCACCAACAACTCGTACACACTCACCAACCACTTGTACAAACACACCAACCACTCATACATACTCACCAACCACTCGTACATACACGCCAGCCACTCCTACACACTCACCAATCAATCTTGCACTCACCAATCACTCGTACATACACACCAACCACTCGTACATACTCACCAATCACTCGTACACTCTCACCAGTCACTCGTTCATACTCACCAATCACTCGTACATACTCACCAATCACTCGTACATACTCAACAACCACTCGTACATACTCAACAACCACTCGTACATACTCAACTACTACTCGTACATACTAACATCACTCGTGCATACTCACCCACCGCTCGTTCATACTCACCAACCACTCTTACATACTCAACAACCATATGTATATACTCTTCGACCACTCGTATACACTCACCAACCACTTGTACAAACTCACCAACTACACGTATATACTCACCAACCACTCGTACATACCCAACAACCACTCATACATACTCATCCTACACTCGTACAAACTCACCAGACACTAGTACATACTGACCAACCACTCATACACACTCACCAACCACTCGTACACACTCATCAATCACTCTAACATACCCACGAACCACTCGTTCATACTCACCATGCACTCGTCCATATCCACCAACCACACGTATATACACATCAACCACTCGTACATATTCACCGACCACTCGTAGATATCCACCAACCACTCGTACCTACCCACCAACCACTCGTACATACTCGCCAACCACTCGTACATATCCACCAACCACTCGTACATACACTGCAACCACTCGTACATACTCACCAACCACTCGTACATACACAGCAACCACTCGTACATACACAGCAACCACTGGTACATATCCACTAACCATTCGTACATTCACAAAAACCACTCGTACATACTCACCAACCCCTCGTACATACACAGCAACCACTCGTACATACTGACCAACCACTCGTATATACTCACCAACGACTCGTACATACACAGCAACCACTCATACATTCTCATCCTACACTCGTACAAACTACCTAACCACTCGTACATACACTGCAACCACTCGAACATATCCTCCAACCTCTCGTACATACACAGCAACTACTCGTACATACTCACCAAACACTCGTACAAACTGACCAACCACTCGTACAAACTCACCAACCACTCGTACATACTCACCAACCACTCGTACATACTCACCGACCACTCGTTCATACTCATCAACCACTCGTATATACTCACCAACCACTCGTCCATTCTCACCGACCACTCGTAGATATTCACCGATCACTCGTACATACTCACCATCGACTTGTACAAACTCACCAACAACTGGTACATTCTCACCAACCACTCGTACCAACTCACCATTCACACGGACACATTCACCGACTACTCGTACATACTCACCAACCACTCGTACAAACTCAACAACCACTCGTAAATACTCACCAACCACTCCTACATACTCAACAACCACTCGTACACACTCACCAACAACTCGTACACACTCACCAACCACTTGTACAAACTACCCAACCACTCATATATACTCCCCAACCACTCGTTCATACATACCAGCCACTCGTACACACTCACCAACCGATCTTGCACTCACCAATCACTCATACATACTCACCAACCACTCGTACATACTCACCAATCACTCGTACACTCTCACCAATCACTCGTTCATACTCACCAACCACTCGTACATACTCACCAATCACTCGTGCATACTCACCCACCGCTCGTTCATACTTACCAACCACCCTTACATACTCAACAACCATATGTATATACTCTTCGACCACTCGTATACACTCACCAACCACTTGTACAAACTCACCAACTACACGTACGTACTCACCAACCACTCGTATATACCCAACAACCACTCATACATACTCATCCTACACTCGTACAAACTCACCAGCCACTCGTACATACTGACCAACCACTCATACACACTCACCAACCACTCGTACACACCCATTAACCACTCGTACATACCCACCAACCACTCGTTCATACTCACCAACCACTCGTCCATATCCACCAACCACTCGTACATACACATCAACCACTCGTACATACTCACCAACCACTCGTACATACCCAACAACCACTCATACATACTCATCCTACACTCGTACAAACTCACCAGCCACTCGTACATACTGACCAACCACTCATACACACTCACCAGCCACTCGTACATACCCAACAACCACTCGTCCATATCCACCAACCACTCGTACATACACATCAACCACTCGTACATACTCACCAACCACTCGTACGTATCCACCAACCACTCGTACATACCCACCAACCACTCGTAAATACTTGCCAACCACTCGTACATATCCACCAACCACTCGTACATACACTGCAACCACCCGTACATACTCACCAACCACTCGTACATACACAGCAACTCTTCGTACATACACAGCAACCACTCGTACATATCCACTAACCACTCGTACATACACAAAAACCACTCGTACATACTCACCAACCACTCGTACATACACAGCAACCACTCGTACATACCCAACAACCACTCATACATACTCATCCTACACTCGTACAAACTCACCAGCCACTCGTACATACTGACCAACCACTCATACACACTCACCAACCACTCGTACACACCCATTAACCACTCGTACATACCCACCAACCACTCGTTCATACTCACCAACCACTCGTCCATATCCACCAACCACTCGTACATACACATCAACCACTCGTACATACTCACCAACCACTCGTACATACCCAACAACCACTCACACATACTCATCCTACACTCGTACAAACTCACCAGCCACTCGTACATACTGACCAACCACTCATACACACTCACCAGCCACTCGTACATACCCAACAACCACTCGTCCATATCCACCAACCACTCGTACATACACATCAACCACTCGTACATACTCACCAACCACTCGTACGTATCCACCAACCACTCGTACATACCCACCAACCACTCGTAAATACTTGCCAACCACTCGTACATATCCACCAACCACTCGTACATACACTGCAACCACTCGTACATACTCACCAACCACTCGTACATACACAGCAACTCTTCGTACATACACAGCAACCACTCGTACATATCCACTAACCACTCGTACATACACAAAAACCACTCGTACATACTCACCAACCACTCGTACATACACAGCAACCACTCGTACATACTCAACTACCAGTCGTACATACACAGCAACCACTCGTACATACTTACCAACCACTCATACACACTCACCAACCACTCGTACACACCCATTAACCACTCGTACATACCCACCAACCACTCGTTCATACTCACCAACCACTCGTCCATATCCACCAACCACTCGTACATACACATCAACCACTCGTACATACTCACCAACCACTCGTACATACCCAACAACCACTCATACATACTCATCCTACACTCGTACAAACTCACCAGCCACTCGTACATACTGACCAACCACTCATACACACTCACCAGCCACTCGTACATACCCAACAACCACTCGTCCATATCCACCAACCACTCGTACATACACATCAACCACTCGTACATACTCACCAACCACTCGTACGTATCCACCAACCACTCGTACATACCCACCAACCACTCGTAAATACTTGCCAACCACTCGTACATATCCACCAACCACTCGTAGATACACTGCAACCACTCGTACATACTCACCAACCACTCGTACATACACAGCAACTCTTCGTACATACACAGCAACCACTCGTACATATCCACTAACCACTCGTACATACACAAAAACCACTCGTACATACTCACCAACCACTCGTACATACACAGCAACCACTCGTACATACTCAACTACCAGTCGTACATACACAGCAACCACTCGTACATACTTACCAACCACTCGTACATACTCACCAACTACTCGTACATACACACCAACCACTCATACATACTCACCAACCACTCATACATACTTACCAACCACTCGTACATACACAGCAACCACTCATACATTCTCATCCTACACTCGTACAAACTCACCAACCACTCGTACATACACTGCAACCACTCGTACATACACAGCAACCACTCATACATACTCACCAACCACTCATACATACTTACCAACCACTCGTACATACACAGCAACCACTCATACATTCTCATCCTACACTCGTACAAACTCACCAACCACTCGTACATACTCACCAACCACTCGTACATACACAGCAACCACTCGTACATACTTACCAACCACTCGTACATACTCACCAACTACTCGTACATACACACCAACCACTCATACATACTCACCAACCACTCATACATACTTACCAACCACTCGTACATACACAGCAACCACTCATACATTCTCATCCTACACTCGTACAAACTCACCAACCACTCGTACATACACTGCAACCACTCGTACATACACAGCAACCACTCGAACATATCAACCAACCACTCATACATACACAGCAACCACTCGTACATACTCATCAACCACTCGTACATACTCACCAACCACTCGTACATACTCACCAACCACTCGTACATACACAGCAACCACTCGTACATACTCACCAACCACTCGTACATACACAGCAACCACTCGTACATACTCACCAACCACTCGTACATACACAGCAACCACTCGTACATACTCACCAACCACTCGTACATACACAGCAACCACTCGTACATACTCACCAACCACTCGTACATACACAGCAACCACTCGTACATACACAGCAACCACTCGTACATACTCACCAACCACTCGTACATACACAGCAACCACTCGTACATACTTACCAACCACTCGTACATACTCACCAACTACTCGTACATACACAGCAACCACTCGTACATACTCACCAACCACTCGTACATACACAGCAACCACTCGTACACACTCACCAACCACTCGTACATATCCACCAACCACTCGTACATACACAGCAGCCACTCGTACATACTCACCAACCACTCGTACATACACAGCAACCACTCGCATATACTCACCAACCACTCATATACTGAAATGATTTTTACCAAGTTCACATCACTCTACCATGCTGTAATATCCATATACATTATTAAACTTACAATTTTGTTGCTGAAATGTTTACGATTATTAACATTTAAAGCTCTTCAGAGAACTATCCATATTACTGTGATATGTCCACTAGAGGAACTGTGCGCTTGTAGATTGCCCATAAAGCTGGTAGAACTAGTTGATGTTATCACTGTATACAGTGTTCTAATCCATCATACTTTTTGTATTTGTATGCATGAATATATTAAGAAACTGCGTTTGTAAACAATTGTTCAAATAGTGTACCTATTTAAAACTGTTTGAAACTTTGTCTGCCATTCGTGTCAGTTATTCTAGAGGTAAGACCTTTGACCCTTTAAAATAGACACTTAGAACAACATATAGTCAGTAATATTTATGTGTTTTTGTGGTTTTCAGTCTAACCGCGAAGGTCATACTTTGTTCGTCTTTGAAATTGTGTTTTAATGATTCAGCAGCCTCTTATTACTAACCGAATTTTCATTAACCTGAGTATGGGAATGTGTATGAAAAGGTCAATAAATAATTGTGTAGCTACAGACAACGTATTCTAACCATGTTTCATGAAAGTTATTCATATTGTATGTCTCTGTAAAATCTAGGTCAAATTAATGTTATGATACCGGCTAGTAGCAAAAATAACTACGTCGTTAAGACAAGGTATCATAAAATAGAGTTTTAATATTATATTCGACATGGCACATACTGAACCATCATAATATTTCGTAAAAGTAATTGTCTGAATAATAAAATAATAAATGACGAAAATGTATGTTGAAACATAAAAGGGTACAGTCGTGATCATAGGGCACATTTGTTGTAGTTCCGTCATTTGAAACATTTATCTGTGACGTTCATATCATTGCTCTATATAAATAAACTGTATCATTCAAGGTAAATGCCGATTACGGGAAGTATACAATTATGTTTACAAATGCTTTCCGTTTGAAAATTATGATAAATTCGGCAATTGGTGACTGCCAATTTAGGCAGAAAGTTAATGCATGCGCATATCAATTACTACTTGTACGACGAAAGAGTGAAAACATATAAAGCAATACCAAACAAACCATCTCGAATTATAACTACGTACCATATTTTATTACTTTAGTTTAATTTGAACTAAAGAAATGAATTAAAAATTATTAATGCTGTACGACACTGGCTCTCAAACATTTGGAGGTATGTGCGACACTGGCTCTCAAACATTTGGAGGTATGTGCGACACTGGCTCTCAAACATTTGGAGGTATGTGCGACACTGGCTCTCAAACATTTGGAGGTATTTGCGACACTGGCTCTCAAACATTTGGAGGTATGTGCGACACTGGCTCTCAAACATTTGGAGGTATGTGCGACACTGGCTCTCAAACATTTGGAGGTATTTGCGACACTGGCTCTCAAACATTTGGTGGTATGTGCGACACTGGCTCTCAAACATTTGGAGGTTTGTGCGACACTGGCTCTCAAACATTTGGAGGTATGTGCGACACTGGCTCTCAAACATTTGGAGGTATGTGCGACACTGGCTCTCAAACATTTGGAGGTATGTGCGACACTGGCTCTCAAACATTTGGAGGTATGTGCGACACTGGCTCTCAAACATTTGGAGGTATGTGCGACACTGGCTCTCAAACATTTGGAGGTATGTGCGACACTGGCTCTCAAACATTTGGAGGTATGTGCGACACTGGCTCTCAAACATTTGGAGGTATGTGCGACACTGGCTCTCAAACATTTGTAGGTATTTGCGACACTGGCTCTCAAACATTTGGTGGTAGGTGCGACACTGGCTCTCAAACATTTGGAGGTTTGTGCGACACTGGCTCTCAAACATTTGGAGGTTTGTGCGACACTGGCTCTCAAACATTTGGAGGTATGTGCGACACTGGCTCTCAAACATTTGGAGGTATGTGCGACACTGGCTCTCAAACATTTGGAGGTATGTGCGACACTGGCTCTCAAACATTTGGAGGTATGTGCGACACTGGCTCTCAAACATTTGGAGGTATGTGCGACACTGGCTCTCAAACATTTGGAGGTTTGTGCGACACTGGCTCTCAAACATTTGGAGGTTTGTGCGACACTGGCTCTCAAACATTTGGAGGTCAGTGCGACACTGGCTCTCAAACATTTGGAGGTATGTGCGACACTGGCTCTCAAACATTTGGAGGTATGTGCGACACTGGCTCTCAAACATTTGGAGGTATGTGCGACACTGGCTCTCAAACATTTGGAGGTATGTGCGACACTGGCTCTCAAACATTTGGAGGTATGTGCGACACTGGCTCTCAAACATTTGGAGGTATGTGCGACACTGGCTCTCAAACATTTGGAGGTTTGTGCGACACTGGCTCTCAAACATTTGGAGGTATGTGCGACACTGGCTCTCAAACATTTGGAGGTATGTGCGACACTGGCTCTCAAAGATTTGGAGGTATGTGCGACACTGGCTCTCAAACATTTGGAGGTATGTGCGACATGTGACTGCATGCATTGTCTGTCATAGGTTCACAAAAGGTGATAGCTCTGCACTTAATGGGCTAGGCGACGCTCAACAAACATGTACACAACTTCAAATGCTTTGTTAACAACCCGGTAATGTTTCATCACTCTGGTTTACTCACATTTGGAGATATGCGCGTCACAATCTTGACTGCATACTCTAGGGGCTTTTTTACATAAGTATAATTCTGCTCGTATTGTGCAGGGCTACACAAAACACGCCGGATGCAAACCCTGACATGCTGCCTCACATTCCCGTTTAGTCTCACCATTTTGGCTTGATTTACAATGGAGATTTATGTGATACATTATTTTGTAGTAGTTACCCATAATACAATCACAATCAGTGCCTTAAATATACTTCGAACTCCACACACTTTAACCAGCCCACTTGCCTTCAAACCCCAATAATGACACCAATCCCGCAATTCATTTTTAATGAAAGACATTTATACGTATTGTCCGATACATGAGCTATGATTTCTAGTAATACTGTAAATGTTTGTGACAACGTTGGTTGAATGCCAGATGGTACAAAGCTTCATTTAAATTTAGAATGTACCTTTTGCCGTTCACCAAAATATGAGAAATTAATGAATCTTAATAAATGCAACATTAACCTGAACTGAATTAATCACTACCCAAGTCTGAACTAAGTCTTAATATATACAAACTATTATTTATGCACCAGTCCATTGTAACCACGGACCCCCAGGTCCGGGGAATAGCGGGGACTTTGACTTTCGGTCCAGCCAAGCCCATGAAAAATTTCCGTCCCACGGGGACGAACTGCTGGTAAAACCCCCGCCAAATGCCCCCGAACCCAAGGGACCCTATATAAGACCAATTTCCCGCTATATTTGGCGTGAAGACAAAACCACCGCATTCACTCGGCACTGCGAGCCACCTGGAAGGTAAAACACGGCCCATTTCCCCGGCTATCTCCGGACCTGGGGGCCGTGGTTACAATTGACTGGTGCATTACCGATATGAATGAATTACCCTTTTCGGATTCAAGCAAAGTAATATTTCGAATGTCATATTTTGCGACTATGTTAACGTCGGAATTTCCTCTGATAATATATATTAATTTTTAAAGCATACAGAATGCTATCTTCTTAGTCAATAACATTTTGAATACAATCTAAACTAACCTTTAACCGTTTAATGAATGAATCGTTTTACACTTTGCGTGTGTGCTATTAACATTATGTTGAGGGATCCCATAATGACCTGTCACTAAATATAGACACACGTATTTAACATGTTTAGGAATGACATCAGGAAGTAAAAATATTCAAACGTAAACTTTCAAAAATGGACAGTATTTCGGACAGAATGAATACCTTCGACAACTGGCAGTACAAAACATCGCCAACTAAATTGGCGAAGGCGGGGTTCTACTCTATAGGTAACTATATGAAAATCAAGTGTTCTTACTTTTGATAAAACTACAGCAATAATTTGTTAAACATTTGACATACTTTCCAACTTTCTCTTTTTATATGTACAGCATTCATTTCGGCCAGTTACATCAAGCTGTTACAGTAACATTTGATATATACATTCTTCATATCAAATTGATGAAGACCTGTCATTGAATCATACTTAATTAAATACATGCGTAACGTTTACATGTACAATGAACACAACAATTGTTGGCATGTCTATCAGGATATTCGATATTGATCTAAAAATAGACCGAAAAAATGTATATGTATTTTTATGCTTCAAACATTTCAATTTCAAACATCAACGATTTCAATCAGTTTTGCCCATGCATGACTTGATATATGGATATTAGATCTTTTATTTTAAGGCTACCACGACATTGTGAAGTGTTATTCATGCGGCACCTCTCTTCGGTACCTGGCTGAAGATGATGACCCGTGGGCAGTGCATGAACAGATGTCGAATCTCTGTCCCTTCCTGACCAATGTGAGTATTAATAAAACACAACATCAGCAACTATCAAAGTACTGCTGGGGCCGGTTTGCAAGCTGACACTTTACCTTTGTCATTTAACCTGGATAGACAGACTTAATTAGAGAATATGTTCAGGGTTGATAAATAGTTCCAATACTAACTTCATTAACATATACTAATTTTAACGAAAAGTCAATATCACAGTGGCTACGGAACGTCCAAAGTAAATATTCCTAAAAGTAGGTATTTTTCCATACGATATTGATACGGTGGGTACGAAACGTTCACAATATTTCTTGGTACGAAACTGTCATGGTACGAAAGATTATGTTTGACGTACCACTACATTCTTCTTGTAATCTACAAGTTTCCCGTGCAAATTAATTATACTTGTAAATTCAAGATCACAATCACATTAAATGCATTACAAGTGTATTGTTTTGTTGGTTTTCATTGAATGTAATAGCTGCATCAGGCGGAAGTAAAAAAAAGTTAAAACCTAAGACCTTTTACAATTACTGCAAGACTGTGATAAATACACTGAAAACTACATTTCTCCAACACGCGAACGGCACATACGTTTGATATACACATACACCTTAATATTTAATATGTTTCTGCTACTTGTGTTGCTATTCAATTAATTTTAGACAATCTCTTTATGTATAATATATTGCATTTTATTTTTAAAGAACGCAGAATCGTCATCAGCGGCAAGGACGTCTCCGAGAAGTGTTGAAAAAGGTCTGTGCCATTTTAATTTCTATACTCCAATATAGGCGGCGGTGTCAGTCAGAGTTGGTGAGCAGAATGTTTTCATTTAATTAAATAAAATAACTTGAAAAATCTCTGACTTATACTGAAACCTATGCATTTCAATGACTGCATAATTAATTTGATATACAAATATAAAGTAAGGATCACCCCAAATATCGCTGGGGCAAAATTTCCATTCAAGAAATGGGAAGAACAATCGAGTAGTTTTACCACGGGGAACAATACAATAATGCATGCCATGACTATCCAAGTCCGTCGGATGTTTTACCATCTTCAAATTTGTATTTCCTTATGTTTTTTATCAATAACTGTCATTGTGCAAGTAGCATGTACATGTATTTGCATTTTGACATGGTAATACGATATGTAAAATATGCGTTTAAGTTGATTCTTTGTAATGTGATAGAGATGGTTGTATATTCAGAATACATTACACATCTTATGTTTCAAATTGGAGCTTCAACTAGACTTATGTAATTCAATGACCAGGCAATACGAGCTTTGGCGGCCAATGTGTAACATTCAGCGAGATTGTCTGATATAGAATGGGACAATGTGAAAATATATTGCTATTAGCTACAACAAAACATTTGATGAGTTACGTGGGTTTCCATTTTTTGTAACCATTTACCTGAACTAATACACAATTCGCTGGGGAAGGCAAACATTGAAAGTACCGAGACTCTCACTTATCATTTATATTAGTTTTGAAAAAAAATATTTGCAAGTTTAAAACAAATATTTTTTCTAACTGTTTTGGATTGTTAAAAAGCTGCACTCTCACAGATTAAATATTTTGACAACTTTTTTATTTTGTTTGGAACGAGCCAAATTAAGCAAAAATGCATGAAAAAAACAGTCATATAAGACTGCTAACAAAATAAATAGATTGCAGTTTATTATATTTAAGTTCAGAAGTGATGTTTAATCCATTTTTCTTAAACCGTTAGTAACGGTTTAAGCCATAAAACATTAAATTTGGAATGGAAATATGAAAATCTGCGATATGATCTTTTGTCAACAATATTTCATCACTCGTTTGCAGATATTGACGCAAGCATTTGCTCATTCCAAAACAAAAACTAAAAGAGTTGTTTTAAACGGTAAATCTGTGAGAGTGCAGCTTTAAAGGGGCACAATATTGGTTGATGCAAGTTTTATTTTATGATAAAACTAATATGAGCGATATTTTGGTGCTGTTTTTACTGGGGAATTTGTGGTCACGCAGCTTATATTTGAAAACCTCACGTTATAAGGCTGTTTTGTTTAATCTGTACACAAATCGTATGCATTTTTTTTTATCTGATCATTAACGTGAAATAAGTTAAACACAATAATGAATTCTTTGTTTCATCAACCCTTATTGTTCCCCTTTAAGACCTTTAGCAAATTTCACCAAAAAATAGATTCATAAGTTTCATACAAAATCAATTTGCATCCAAACGGAATAGTTCTTCGACAGTACAATGTCAAAGGCGTTATCTTTTAAAGTACGATTTTTAAAAAAAAAAGATGTGATCTACTTCCTAGTTATAAACATAATATAAAGGAAATCAAGACGAAGTCACAAAACACTGTAGTTTGGATATCAACAAACAATTTCGCACCAAAACCATTCATATTCTTGAAGCACTTTTGCGCTTTTTAATTTATTTATTTTTAAATATTTTTTTCTCAGCTTTTAAACAAACCGAAACATGTATTGAACGATACACTCTACATGCTTTATGTTTGCCTAAGGTTTATTTAAAAAATGACTTCTACTGTTGTCCGTCATACCAACTTTTTCATGATTGGGGCGATTCCTGGAACGATTTAAGCTGCATTAATTGTATGTATGAGGCTTTGTAAGATCAACGTTACCATTATAATTGAAGCACACGTGGTATGGGCTGGCCAGCACGATGGGACATGACAGACAGGATTCTTACCCTTTTCGCTGGGAGGTTGGGCAATGTTATTAATAAGGCAAGTTGCTTATTTGTCAAATATATCATATATTCCATTTATTCCATATTATACACCAGCACCCTCAGAGATGTCCATGTCGGAACTCAAAGAGGACAACCGGCGACGACGGGCCATGTTGGAGTGCAGGGTCTGTAGAGAGAGGCAAGCCTGCATGTTGCTGATACCCTGTGGTCATAGGGCGGCATGTGGGGATTGCGCGCCGAACATCAGCACGTGCCCAGACTGCAAAGGAGATGTTACGGAGACACTGAAGACCTACATGGCGTGAAGACACAGAGTCAGATCCAGTGGCTGTTTTGCAAAATATAGGAAACAAGACTATTAAAACTGAAAATCTTACTTAACACTTGTATCTCGAAGAGCAAACATTATAAGAATGAATGATAAAAGTTGATCAAGTCCAAAATTACATCAAGCGGTAGGATGTGAACACATATACAATTTCAGAATTGAGACTTAATTAAAGTTATTGTTTTCTAGTTCATAAATTTTTGTCAGGGTTTATAAGATATTATCTAACGTTTTTCTAAGAATATAATTTAGGCCCTTAATCGCATAACTATCCTCAAGCCACCGTTGTGTTTCTGCTTTCGTTTAAAGTGACCCGTATCGCCCAGACGCTTTTCTTACAAGTACAGAAAGAACGACATAATGTAATTTATAATTGTCAGCTAAATTAGTTATCTTTTTTTTTAAATAAAGCCACTCACTGTTAAAATTGGTTTGTGTTTTGACTCGTATATCTATAGTAGTGTGCATACGAAATTAAAAGGAGAACTCGTAACAGCGTAACAGGTAAACATATCTTATTTCAATCAGCCAAACTACTTCCTCAAACTTGAAATTAAACACATATATAATGATAATATTTTAAATTATTTCCTTAAACATTGGCAAGACTCTTAAAAAAGACCGGTTGAACAAAACAATAAAAAAGTGCTTAGTTTGATCCTATTTTAAGGGATTCAAAGGGTCTTGCTCATGTTTTGGCACCAAAATTAATTTCCCGGCAATGCATCTTATTTTATAACACTTATTATATTAACAATCACTTAAATCTTAATACTTTAGTCTTTGATACCGAAACTGTAGAAATATGACAATTAAAAAATGTTGACTTCAAAGACAATGAATGACCAGCCGTAATTTACTTAACTTAAACCTCTTCATGGTTTGCCGTTTTTCACTTCGTATCAAAAAAAAATGCAAAAAAAAAGTTCATTTCACAAAATTTAACCAAGAACGTGTCATATTAAGATGTTTCGAGAATTTGTGGCCAGTGTCTTTATTTTGCATTGTTAAGAATCAATTAGGTATAAATGGGGTCAAAATTTAGTCTGGCATTAGTAGTTGTTCTAATATTTCTAAGAACGATGTTATAAAATAGAAACAAATAATAGTGACGGTCCACAATTTACCTGTTCAAGGTTTACCTTTAAACTAGTGGTGTGTTAATGCCCCCATCACACTAGGCCACGTGCCCACTACGTCCTCAAACATTCGGTAGGACGCAGTCAGAACTTTGTCAACGTAGAAGGAATGTAGTAGAAACCGAAAAGAACGTGGTATGGTATAGACGTGAAAGACGTGAGCGGACTTTGAACATATAAAATACGTAGTGAGGACGTGGTCGAATCAGGACGTAATAAGCACTTAATAAGAACGTATAAACGGCGGCATTGACGTAATGACTACGTAACTAAAACCTAGTAGGAACTTGATTGACGTAGTGCAAGCGTAGCACTGATAGGTGAATAATGAATGGCGTTCTCATCGCGTTGTCTCTAGGTTGTCATTGCGTTCTTCCTCTTCACCACTTTATAACGACTCTGGTACGTCAGTGCCAGGTTGTAGAAGACCTCGTTCGGTTGCTAATACATTCTTTTGGTGCTAAACACATCTTAAGACACATTTGTATCAGGTTCTTACCACGCCCCGTCAGGCTCTGAACAGCGATCATGTATAAAACTGGGATTTAACTCCCCAATACCTTCATTTTATAACAACACTAGAAATGAACAACAAATAGGCATGTTATATATAGAACACGCTAATTCCATCACATTTACAAATAAATTCAAGACATAAGAACGTAATAAGGACGTGATAAGCACTTTGTAAGCGCAGGGTGCAATCTTCCAGGTCAATAAGAAAAAACAAAGAACGCATTGGACATGGTGCATGCGTATTAAAAAAGCATTGGACGTGGTGCACGCGTACTAAAAAAGCATTGGACTTGGTGCACGCGTATTAAAAAAGCATTGGACTTGGTGCACGCGTATTAAAAACGCATTGGACGTGGTGCACGCGTATTAAAAACGCATTGGACTTGGTGCACGCGTATTAAAACGCATTGGACATGGTGCACGCGTATTAAAAAAGCATTGGACTTGGTGCATGCATATTAAAAACGCATTGGACTTGGTGCACGCATATTAAAAACGCATTGGACTTGGTGCACGCGTATTAAAAACGCATTGGACATGGTGCACGCGTATTAAAAAAGCATTGGACTTGGTGCACGCGTATTAAAACGCATTGGACTTGATGTACGCGTATTAAAAACGCATTGGACATGGTGCACGCGTATTAAAAAAGCATTGGACTTGGTGCACGCGTATTAAAAACGCATTGGACATGGTGCACGCGTATTAAAAACGCATTGGACATGGTGCACGCGTATTAAAAAAGCATTGGACTTGGTGCACGCGTATTAAAACGCATTGGACTTGGTGCATGCGTATTAAAAAAGCATTGGACTTGGTGCACGCGTATTAAAAACGCATTGGACTTGGTGCACGCGTATTAAAAACGCATTGGACTTGGTGCACGCGTATTAAAAACGCATTGGTTATGGTGCACGCGTATTAAAAAAGCATTGGACTTGGTGCATGCATATTAAAAAAGCATTGGACTTGGTGCACGCGTATTAAAAACGCATTGGACTTGGTGCACGCGTATTAAAAACGCATTGGACATGGTGCACGCGTATTAAAAAAGCATTGGACTTGGTGCACGCGTATTAAAAACGCATTGGACTTGATGCACGCGTATTAAAAGCGCATTGGACCTGGTGCACGCGTATTAAAAAAGCATTGGACTTGGTGCACTTGTATTACAAACGCATTGGACATGGTGCACGCGTATTAAAAACGCATTGGACTTGGTGCACGCGTATTAAAAATGCATTGGACATGGTGCACGCGTATTAAAAAAGCATTGGACTTGGTGCATGCGTATTAAAAACGCATTGGACTTGGTGCACGCGTATTAAAAACGCATTGGACTTGGTGCACGCGTATTAAATACGCATTGGACATGGTGCAGGCGTATTAAAAAGGCAATTGACTTGGTGCACGCGTATTAAAAAAGCATTGGACTTGGTGCACGCGTATTAAAAACGCATTGGACTTGGTGCAATCGTGAAGATGCGCGCAGTAAGAACGTTTTTGGAACGTGTGTGACGCAGTAAATGCCTTATAGGAACGCAATAAGGACGTAGTATGCACTTGAGTAAAGCATATTTTTTAAGAATTTGACCGTATCTTCGCTGCGTTTGTCGAAATTGCCAGGACTTAGTGCGGTCTTCATTGACTTCGTCTAGTGTGATGGGATATGTGTTAAGGATGCTTGTAACAGGCAAACACACGTACAATTTTAAAACCATCATTCACATAGGAAAATTAAACATCATTGGAAACAAGACAGAACGTGGTAGCCCCCTCCCAGGGTATTTACGAAGTGGATATATAACACTGAGCAATAAATTTCAGAACTGACGTGCCACTATCACTAATAGATGCAAGACATATAATAACTTATGAATGTATTTCGTGCATGGTTTCCGTAAGGCAGACTGACGATCCGCCCCCGCTACCCGTCATTATGGTAACCGCTTTAATTTATATTTTCACCAGATGCTCACGATATAGCGGTTTTAAACCTAGTCCTATTGATCTTGTATAAACAACAACAGTATGGAATCAGGGTAAATTCCCCATTTATGCTTCTAAATCCCTTTGAACTACACGGGGAATGCAGCGAAGTCAATATACAGGAACAAGCCCAGTTGCCAACAGTATAAAACATGCTTAGAGTCTCAGGTGAAAATGAGATACAAACACCGAAAACTGATCACACCTGTATCAATAAATGATGGCCATGATTTAGCAAATATGCGTGAGCAACCTTAAAAACTCCAATACAAATTTTGCTGCAGAAGAATAATGATAGTATAACAATTGTACAGGTGTTTATAATGACGAATTCGAAATCTTTTCCAAACCATGACCGTATTAAACACTGGGTATCTGAGATGATGTAATATGTAGAAGCAAACACTTAAGCCTTGCCTATACTGAGTATTTAAGGCTTTCCATGACTACGCGTACAGTATTTGAGTCCTCCCGGTTAGCTCAATCGGAAGAGCGTTGTACTGTGAATCGGACAACCCGGGTTCGATTCATGGGCGGACCAGGTCACTACTGTTGTGATTGGTTATGAAATCCTTTTAACAACCGTTCGCACTGTACCACTGCCCCTAACATGTACAGAAGTTGTCAGTTCCTTGCAGAGGTAAAGGCACCTAGTACTGGTTAAGCGCCTGATAGTCGCCCAGGATAGGTGTGCGGTGGTTGAACTGTCACTCTGGGACCCTTCAATGTGCTCACGCCGGGACCCGAAGTATAAACTACTAACACCACCACGCGTACAGTATCATTAGGTATTGAAACTTCTATGGTAACCTTTATTCACTTGAAATATTTATCATTGGAACATACGTAAAATACCATACACTGCAGAACGTCAGAAACAAGTTATCACATATGATATAGGTACTTGGTTTAGTACCTAGTAGTTCTAGTATAATAAAACTCATTATTTAAAGCAAATTGCATTTCAAAACAAAGGTTATTGAATTTTTGCAAACATGAAAATGCATTTGATATTGGCTAAAAAGTAACCTTTTTTTAAAATATTTGAATTTACCATTATGTGACAAAACTTATCGGGATCACCTTTTTTATTAACTATTTGATAACATTGTGTAAAGACAAAAAATGATAGATTTTTTTTAAATAGTCATACATCACAGATGTTGACACTGTTATTAGTATAAACATGAAACGAAACATTCTTTAAAGTTAACATTTAAATAGACTATTCCATGATATGAACAAGTCCTTTCTAGCGTCATTATACAGTGAAACTAGTCAAACACATACACTAATCGCTGTATAAGACTTCATTTCAATAACGTGTCTAATGTCAAGCATACATTGGCGATATATTGAATATTATATTCTTCGCAGCATATCAGCACAATGGCAATTATTTTCAGTACCGAGAGTAAACAGATATGTTCATTATTCTGGAGTCATATAGTCATTTTCGACTGAAATACTTCATGACTACAATGTTCGGAGTTTGTATCCCAAAAAGTTTGGCGATGATTATCTTTCTCATGAAAAAAAGAACAGGACATAACATATCTGCTTAATCATATATAGCTATTCGTTATAAACACATATATTCTTTATTTCCTCCATTACAAAGGGCCGTATTTAAATAATTTTATTTAATAATATTTAATTGCATGAATGTAAATACAATGTAACAATCAATTCAACATCAACAGGTATACATAAAAATTGAGTCAAATAATGAATTATCAAACATGCAAAGGGATTGGGCTACGAGTTATTCTAACAGAAGTTACGGCCCTTTCCCAAAACATCAAATTAGTTACCAAGCAAAGGTCTTGGATTTTAATGTGAGACCACGGTGTCAAACGCTTTAGATATATCACAAAATACAATACTGATTGATTGTTTGTCATTAAAGGATTTACAAATTTGATAATAGTTATGCAGTGGCCAGGAATGAATACCGACTAGTGCTTATGAATAAATAATAATAATCATCGGACCAAATAAAAAAACCCATAAATGTTACACACCTACTAAAAGCCAAAAAAAAGAAAAGAATTAATGAAAATAAAATAATACAAATATGATACAAGATTAACTACAATTAAACAACAAATCACATAAATTAATGACAATAAAAATCTAAACACTTTTATATCATATTATTGTATGCTAACAAAAACTATATCAATGCCATACATGTATACATTTGTATCTGTGAATTTTATCTAAGATTAAGTTTTTTCAACCATACTTAGTTTACTCAAAATAAGAAAGCGAAAGCTTAGAATTATGCCATTGGTATTTAAAACACACAATTTTAGCTTATTACAATAATAAGGACCAACAAAACAACACATACATTCAATAGACAATCAAACATGAGTGTAGATAACTTAATAAACAAATGTAGCAGTTACCGCCTTGGAACGGCCAGTAAAACTTAAGTTTACTTTGGGTTTTAAACTAGTTTATGAGTTCTCAGCCCCCCACTTGCCCCGAAATTCATTTATAATTGCAACCAGAACAATATAAGTTTAATCGAAGTTGAACAAATTAAAAAAAAACTATAATGGGTACACGAATACTTTCTTGTGTACGTAAATAATATATTCGATACTCTTGTTGTGTTAAACCATCAATGTTTCCTGGATATTCTTTTCTGTCTTGTGCTTTGTTTATTGAACAAGGAGTAATTTATGACAAAATTATGTATTTACAAATATAGCAAAAATCAATGAGCGAGTTTTACACTTTTAATGTCCACCTCACAGTTTGAAGCCATTGTCTTGCTGTGTCTAATTTCCATCTACAAATATAAAAGGTTATATACTGTAAAGAAGCGGCACATACCTCATTAAGTTACACCATTCAAAAAATACTTACATACAAACATATCATGATACAGTTACACTTAAACATTCGTTAAACATTAATGTAAATCGACTTAAGTTATGAAACGTATACCTGCGTCAGCTTCGACATAATGATCAGATTCCTCTCCATTGTCATCTGGGGTAGTAACGACTGGGCCTTTAAAACGGCATCGATACAACATAAATAATAAGAAATGAATAGACAGCGTAGATTCTTAAACAAACAATTTACTAAAGCGATTATAAATATAAAGACCAAGTGGTCTACTTTTTCAAACCTACAGGTAAGTAGATGACTGTCAAATACATTCGAAAACGAGGAAAGACTCAAGCTGCAATTAAATAACAGTATTGTTAAGGTCAATAAAATGAAAATGTTGTCCCTTAATTTGAGCTGTCTCCAAACGTTTTGTTTCCAAACAATATATGCATCTACAATGAGCCACAGAAATATAACTGAAATTATTTCCATACACCTGATGTCAAACGTGATCATTAATATAAATAAGTAAACAGCTAATTTGCAGATCTTTTCTGCTTTTATTATTATTCCTACAAAACAACTTATCCAACACTGCTGGTGTCAACCCCATAACTAGTCAGTTGTTATTGGAAACAAACACAGATGTCTCCCTCTATGCTTGCCTAAATCTATTCTACGACAATTGACATTTGGAGGTATGGAGCTTAGTGCTTTTGTCGTGTCAAGGAGGTAAACGACGGACACAAATGCTTTGATTTTTTAAGGGTTGTACCAAACAAGAGTGAATAGAAATGTGTTACAGATGAACATTGCTACAGTTATTTTAATTTAGTGTGTACTGCACTACCATATTCTCTTATTCCTTTAGTAGATTCAATGACCTGCTTTGCACTTAATCGGCATATTTCAACAAAGTTCCGATGATTGTCTTTTTTCATGAAATTCTAGATTTAATGTTGTATATTATATATATATATATATATTTATCACATGCTACACCATGTTTCCGGTTTAATATAACCATCACGTATTTTTTTATATTACACATGTGTAATATAACATTGCTCTTCTTCTATTGGTCAGAAAAAATCTCGCTCCGCATTCATATAAAAAGTTAATTGGCAAAAAGTCACTGCTAATTGGTAATATTCCTGTATACCAAACCTTCAATTCTTATTTTATTTCTATAATAAATATTTGTTTTGTTAGAGTAGTTGAATTTCTTTCTAAATATTAAGAGGATAACAAAGTATGTCGTCTTGATATCTTGAAAAAGCAAATTTAAAAGCGTCCAAAATTTAGTTTATTTTAACCGAAAATGAACATAAACATTATGACGTCACATCTACTAGATGACGTCATGATGTTTATGTTCACTTCCGGTATAACAGAAAGAAAGATTTCGTTAAAATTAAAGTGTTTACAGTGTGATTTTTACTGGATATCATCTGAGAATGCATTCTTAAATAAACGGAATTAAAACGATCGGGTATATATGCTGTTTTAAATAAATCCTGGTACTACATTCCTGCAATGCATGTAGCGCGGGAAATGACAACACTTGGTGATATTCGGCTCATAAGCCTCGCAGGTGAAACAGGTAGGGTTTTGTTTGCCATTTTATACCGGAAAAAGCATGTGATAAAAATAATCTGACACTCGTTGTCATTTAATACCAATTTTTATTAAACTCGTCCAGGAAAACTGTTAGTAAGCTCGCCAAAGGCTCGCTAACTAACAGTTTTCCTGAACTCGTTTAGTAAAAATTGGTATTAAATGACAACTCATGTCAGATCCTCTATATATATTATGAGTGTGATATTTAATAACTTTCAACTTATTTAGCAACATCTTAGAGCCTGATGGCAATAATTGATGTTAAATTTGTCATAAAGTACATTTTGTTAAACACTGGGAAAAAGATGAGACATAATAAACAAATTAGTCATTTGCATTGGCAAACAAGTTTGTTTTAACCGAAAATATTGAACGGATAATAAATATATATATTGTGATGCTCAAAAATGAGGAAAACGTAAAAGTGTCACTATCTTTATATGTTTCAGAACCATTGTCGAGTTTTGGTATCTGTAAAATATTATTATCACTTATAATCACAGTGTGTCCGAATGATGGGTGCATGAAACAGTACTGCGAAGAACATTGATTGAGTATTATTTCAATGATTTTTTTGAAGACGCTATTTTGACAGTGGGCTTGACAACAATCTTCATGGTCACGAATATATGTGATATTATGGTATTGCCATGTTTGGTGTTCGCTTCTGAAAATATTAAAGCCAAAAAGGACCCGTTTCAAGAAAGACTTACCGGTCTGTTTTGAATTGTAATACGCTTGGTAAATAGGTGTTTCACACACATTATTCAATATTGTCTGATGTTCAGCTAGTTTCATCTTCAGATCCTCTTGGGATTTCAATATCTTCATCAGTAGGTCACGGTCGGTTTCGCCAGTGTCGGTTTCTTGTGATTGACCTAAAGGAAGCATATGGGTTTTGAATTTTATGTAAAACTGCCATTAAACAATTATTGATTGAACCTCAAATGTACATGTATGTACATGTATGTACATATATTCGTATACAGTGATTAAAGAAAAGTGTTGAAAGAAAAAAGGGCATGTATCCAACTGTTTAACACACATACTTTCGAGATGAGCAGATGGCGTACTATGGTTCGGCCTCGGTTTCGGTTCCTTTTGAAAGATTTCCACTGTAAAAGAAACAATATACATTTTAGATAAATGTGCCGTTGAATGAGTATGGTATGGAACTTTTTTGCATTTATCATAACAACCATATTTTACTAAAACATACTGTACGTAAACTTACCATAGCCTTTTGGAATCAATTTGCCCTCTACCGAACGATAATAATCGTCACAAAGTCCATCCATGCGAGGACTTTTTATGCGATACACTTCTCCGACTTTGAGGGAGTGCTGGCCGCTCTAAAATATTGAGGATATCATTTTATTAGGACGCGGAGTGAATGCGGAAAACAATATTTTCAAAACAGTGGCCTGTCCTATATCCAAATTCAGCGTTTGTCTGTTTCCAAAATGCTCAAACATTTTAAAAAACAATGTAATTTCAATGTGCCGTTTATTCAAAATTGGTACTTTTCGAATCAATCTTAAAAAAATCAGGAAATATGTTCTTGATTAAGTAAGCCACTACAATAGCAGCTATAAACATAACACGAGCATTTACTGAAAAACAAAACATAATGCATTTTGGAATACATACATATTTCGGGTCGTACTCCCTAACAGCTTGCACATAATCGAACCCTGAAATGGTCGATTTTCAGTATATATCAAACAATGTATAATGTATAACTATCAAGTAAAACATGTTAATAGACTTGTTATGTAGTAAACAAACGCTTTTTGGCCAAATACATATTTTCAAATTAGTTATTAACATTTTTGATGATGTTTTATTAATGGAACAACCATTTTGTCCACCTTTTTACACAAACTTGTTGTTTTCGATGTCTGTCCCTATTAAATGAGTCATTTTAAACGTTAAATGATAAATGTTCAACAGCAGACTTTTTAAATAACCCAATATTAAAGTGAATAAACACAGATAGGTCGAATTCAAGGTACAAATGTATTTTCAAGGGTTGCATTATATAAAAGGCGACAGAAAAGAGTACGTCTTAACGTCACAATACTTATATACTGATTGTACCTTCTCCATCTGGAAACGTAGGGGAAACCTGTAAATATATTATAAACAATTACTCCAATGATGTTCTTTAATGGCTGACCAGAACATCTAACCAAATGAAGGATTAACTTTAAACTGAAATTAAGAACGTGAAGTTATTACCTAAACTATACTGAATAACATTTCAATCATTAAAAATTGATCAATTTTTTCTTGCGATAATTTTGTATAAAAGGTAGTTCACGTGAGCAAATGCCAGAAAGCATACCCACTCTCCTTGGTAATGTTCTCGCTTGCCCTACTGCGTTCATACAGCATATATGCAATTATTGCCATCATTTAAAATTGTTCTTTGCGATCAAACATTACCTGTATCTTCTGCAATTGAGTATTTTGTTCTTAAAAATATGTACTGACAACATACGCTTGTATAAAAGAATAGCTGATATTTGTAACGTCGTATACCATTGGTTAAATGACGTCGCTCAAATCCACTCGAACCTCAATATCAAAATAAAGAAAGACATCATAATCCCTTGCGGGTTGTACAATATGAACGTCAATATTTATATGAAAAACTACAGAAACAAGGTCAGTAGCCAAACGCTTAAACATCGTTTTATTGCAAATATATCACAAATGTAAATATATTCTATTAATCTATGAAAGTTAAAAACAGGCATGTACACAGACTCTTGCACAAAGTAAATAAAGGGGTAAGCCAAGTAGCTAAAAACATTAATGACGACCCTGTTTGGAGGCACACGGTAAGAGCCTAACATAAATTACAAGTGAGGCACAAGGCAAGAATCAAATCAAACAGACTCTTTAATAGTTGCACACGGTAAGAGGCTAAAAATTCTATACAAGAGGCACAGAGTAAGAGACAAACAGACACATCACGAGAGGCATAAAACAAGAGCCAAACAAACACTATATGAGACGCACACATTAATAGCCAAACAGCCACAACAAGAGTGGCACAAAGTAAGAGTTAAAAAGACACAATATGAGACGCACAAGTAAATAGCCAAAAAACACAATATGAGACGCAGAAGTTATAAGCCAAACAAACACTACATGAGATGCCCAGGGTAAAAGCCAAACAGACACTTTATGAGACGCACAAGTAAATAGCCAAAAACACAATATGAGACGCAGAAGTTAATATCCAAACAAACACAACACGAGAGACACTGGGTAGAAGCCAGACAGACACTTTATGAGACGCACAAGTAAATAGCCAGAAAAAAACGCAATATGAGACGCAGAAGTTATAAGCCAAACAAACACTACATGAGAGGCCCAGGGTAAAAGCCAAAAAGACACAATATGAGACGCACAGGGTAAAGGCCAAACAGACACTATATGAGACGCACAGGTAAATAGCCAAAAAACACAATATGGGACGCAGAAGTTAATATCAAAACAAACACTATATAAGACGCATAAGTTAATAGTATAGCAAATACTATATGAGACGCACAAGCTAATAGCATAACAAACACTACATGAGACGCACAGGTTTACAGTCAAACACTTACTATATGAGACGTAAAAGTTAAGAGCATAACAAACACTATATGAGAAGCACAATTTAATAGCAAAACAGATACAACAAGAGTGGCACAAGGTCAGAGCCAAACATTCACTACATGAGAGACACAAGGTAAAAGCCAAGCATACACTACATTAGAGACACAAAGTTAAAGCCAAACATACACTACAATAGAGACACAAGGTAAAAGCCAAACAACCACTACATAAGAGACACAAGGTAAAAGCCAAACATACACTACATAAGAGACACAAGGTAAAAGCCAAACATACACTACATAAGAGACACAAGGTAAAAGCCAATCATACACTACATAAGAGACACAAAGTTAAAGCCAAACATACACCACATAAGAGACACAAGGTAAAAGCCAAACAACCACTACATAAGAGACACAAGGTAAAAGCCAAACATACACTACATTAGAGACACAAAGTTAAAGCCAAACATACACTACAATAGAGACACAAGGTAAAAGCCAAACAACCACTACATAAGAGACACAAGGTAAAAGCCAAACATACACTACATAAGAGACACAAGGTAAAAGCCAAACATACACTACATAAGAGACACAAGGTAAAAGCCAAACAACCACTACATGAGAGACACAAGGTAAAAGCCAAACAGCCACTACATAAGAGACACAAGGTAAAAGTCAAACAGCCACTACATTAAAGACACAAAGTTAAAGCCAAACATACACTACATAAGAGACACAAGGTAAAAATCAAACAGCCACTACATGAGAGACACAAGGTAAAAGCCAAACATACACTACATTAGAGACACAAAGTTAAAGCCAAACATACACTACATTAAAGACACAAGGTCAAAGCCAAACAACCACTACACGAGAGACACAAGGTAAAAGCCAAACAGCCACTACATAAGAGACACAAGGTAAAAGTCAAACATACACTACATTAGAGACACAAAGTTAAAGCCAAACATACACTACATTAAAGACACAAGGTCAAAGCCAAACAACCACTACACGAGAGACACAAGGTAAAAGCCAAACAGCCACTACATAAGAGACACAAGGTAAAAGTCAAGCAGCCACTACATTAAAGACACAAGGTCAAAGCCAAACATACGCTACATAAGAGACACAAGGTAAAAGCCAAACATACACTACATTAGAGACACAAAGTTAAAGCCAAACATACACTTCATTAAAGACACAAGGTAAAAGCCAAACAGCCACTACATAAGAGACACAAGGTAAAAGTCAAGCAGCCACTACATTAAAGACACAAGGTCAAAGCCAAACATACGCTACATAAGAGACACAAGGTCAAAGCCAAACATACACTACATTAGAGACACAAAGTTAAAGCCAAACATACACTTCATTAAAGACACAAGGTCAAAGCCAAACAACCACTACATGAGAGACACAAGGTAAAAGTCAAACAGCCACTACATAAGAGACACAAGATAAAAGTCAAACAGCCACTACATGAGAGACACAAGGTAAAAGCCAAACAGCCACTACATAAGAGACACAAGGTAAAAGCCAGACATCCACTACATAAGAGACACAAGGTAAAAGCCAAACAGCCACTACATAAGAGACAAAAGGTAAATGCCAAACATACACTCTATGCGAGTCACAAGGTAATAGCCAAACAGACACTTTATGAGACGCACAAGTAAATAGCCAAACAGCGTCTACTTGAGAGACACATGGTAAGTGTCAAACATACACTACATGAGAGACACAAGGTAAAAGCCAAACAGCCACTACATAAGAGACACAAGGTAAAAGCCAAACAGCCACTACATAAGAGACACAAGGTAAAAGCCAAACAGCCACTACATAAGAGACACAAGGTAAAAGCCAAACAGCCACTACATAAGAGACACAAGGTAAACTCCAAACAGCCACTACATAAGAGACACAAGGTAAAAGCCAAACAGCCACTACATAAGAGACACAAGGTAAAAGCCAAACAGCCACTACATAAGAGACACAAGGTAAAAGCCAAACAGCCACTACATAAGAGACACAAGGTAAAAGCCAAACATACATTACATGAGAGACACAAAGAAAAAGCCAAACATACACTCTATGCGAGTCACAAGGTAATAGCCAAACAGACACTTTATGAGACGCACAAGTAAATAGCCAAACAGCGTCTACTTGAGAGACACATGGTAAGTGTCAAACATACACTACATGAGAGACACAAGGTAAAAGCCAAACAGCATCTACATGAGCGACACAAGATAATAGCCAAACATATTCTCTATGCAAGGCAAAAGGTAATAGCCAAACAGACACTATATGAGACTCACAAGCTAATAGCCTAACAAACACTACATGAGACGCACAAGTTAATACCCAAACATGCACTATATGAGACGCACAAGTTATTAGCCAATCAGACACTACATGAGACGCACAGGTGAATAGCTAATCATACACTACATGAGAGGCACAAGATAAGAGTCAAACATACACTTCAAGAGAGACACAAGGTAAGCTAGGAGTCTATCATACAAGGTACAAGGTAGGGACCAAAAAGACACTAAAAGAGAGGTAAAGGATTAACGGAAATTACAAAAGAGGCACAAATAAGTGGTGTCTAACATACACTAAAAAAGAGCCACAAGGACAACAGACATTACATGAGAGGCACAAATTAAGAGTCTTACATACACTAAAAGAGAGCAACAAGGACAACAGACATTACAAGAGAGGAACAAATTAAGAATCTTACATACACTAAAAGAGAGCCACAAGGACAACATACATTACATGAGAGGCACAGATTAAGAGTCTTACATACACTAAAAGAGAGCCACAAGGACAACAGACATTACATGAGAGGCACAAATTAAGAGTCTTACATACACTAAAAGAGAGCCACAAGGACAACAGACATTACATGAGAGGCACAAATTAAGAGTCTTACATACACTAAAAGAGAGCCACAAGGACAACAGACATTACATGAGAGGCACAAATTAAGAGTCTTACATACACTAAAAGAGAGCCACAAGGACAACAGACATTACATTTGAGGCACAAATTAAGAGTCTTACATACACTAAAAGAGAGCCACAAGGACAACAGACATTACAAGACAGGTACAAATTAAGAGTCTTACATACACTAAAAGAGAGCCACAAGGACAACAGACATTACATTTGAGGCACAAATTAAGAATCTTACATACACTAAAAGAGAGACATAAGGACAACAGACATTACATGAGAGGCACAAATTAAGAGTCTTACATACACTAAAAGAGAGCCACAAGGACAACAGACATTACAAGACAGGTACAAATTAAGAGTCTTACATACACTAAAAGAGAGCCACAAGGACAACATACATTACATGAGAGGCACAAATTAAGTCTTACATACACTAAAAGAGAGACACAAGGACAACAGACATTACATGAGAGGCACAAATTAAGAGTCTTACATATACTTAAAGAGAGCCACAAGGACAACAGACATTACATGAGAGGCACAAATTAAGAGTCTTACATACACTAAAAGAGAGCCACAAGGACAACAGACATTACAAGACAGGTACAAATTAAGAGTCTTACATACACTAAAAGAGAGCCACAAGGACAACAGACATTACATTTGAGGCACAAATTAAGAGTCTTACATACACTAAAAGAGAGCCACAAGGACAACATACATTACAAGACAGGTACAAATTAAGAGTCTTACATACACTAAAAGAGAGCCACAAGGACAACAGACATTACATTTGAGGCACAAATTAAGAGTCTTACATACACTAAAAGAGAGCCACAAGGACAACATACATTACATGAGAGGCACAGATTAAGAGTCTTACATACACTAAAAGAGAGCCACAAGGACAACAGACATTACATGAGAGGCACAAATTAAGAGTCTTACATACACTAAAAGAGAGCCACAAGGACAACATACATTACATTTGAGGCACAAATTAAGAGTCTTACATACACTAAAAGAGAGCCACAAGGACAACAGACATTACATGAGAGGCACAGATTAAGAGTCTTACATACACTAAAAGAGAGCCACAAGGACAACAGACATTACATGAGAGGCACTGATTAAGAGTCTTACATACACTAAAAGAGAGCCACAAGGACAACAGACATTACATTTGAGGCACAAATTAAGAGTCTTACATACACTAAAAGAGAGCCACAAGGACAACAGACATTACATGAGAGGCACAAATTAAGAGTCTTACATACACTAAAAGAGAGCCACAAGGACAACAGACATTACATGAGAGGCACAAGGACAACAGACATTACATGAGAGGCACAAATTAAGAGTCTTACATACACTAAAAGAGAGCCACAAGGACAACATACATTACATTTGAGGCACAAATTAAGAATCTTACATACACTAAAAGAGAGACATAAGGACAACAGACATAACATGAGAGGCACAAATTAAGTCTTACATACACTAAAAGAGAGACACAAGGACAACAGATATTACATGAGAGGCACAAATTAAGAGTCTTACATACACTAAAAGAGAGCCACAAGGACAACAGACATTACATGAGAGGCACAAATTAAGAGTCTTACATACACTAAAAGAGAGCCACAAGGACAACAGACATTACAAGACAGGTACAAATTAAGAGTCTTACATACACTAAAAGAGAGCCACAAGGACAACAGACATTACATGAGAGGCACAAATTAAGAGTCTTACGTACACTAAAAGAGAGCCACAAGGACAACAGACATTACATGAGAGGCACAAGGACAACAGACATTACAAGACAGGTACAAATTAAGAGTCTTACATACACTAAAAGAGAGCCACAAGGACAACAGACATTACATTTGAGGCACAAATTAAGAATCTTACTTACACTAAAAGAGAGACATAAGGACAACAGACATTACATGAGAGGCACAAATTAAGTCTTACATACACTAAAAGAGAGACACAAGGACAACAGACATTACATGAGAGGCACAAATTAAGAGTCTTACATATACTTAAAGAGAGCCACAAGGACAACAGACATTACATGAGAGGCACAAATTAAGAGTCTTACATACACTAAAAGAGAGCCACAAGGACAACAGACATTACAAGACAGGTACAAATTAAGAGTCTTACATACACTAAAAGAGAGGCACAAGGACAACATACATTACATGAGAGGCACAAATTAAGAGTCTTACATACACTAAAAGAGAGGCACAAGGACAACATACATTACATGAGAGGCACAAATTAAGAGTCTTACATACACTAAAAGAGAGCCACAAGGACAACATACATTACATTTGAGGCACAAATTAAGAGTCGTACATACACTAAAAGACAGCCACAAGGACAACAGACATTACATGAGAGGCACAAATTAAGAGTCTTACATACACTAAAAGAGAGCCACAAGGACAACATACATTACATGAGAGGCACAAATTAAGAGTCTTACGTACACTAAAAGAGAGCCACAAGGACAACAGACATTACATGAGAGGCACAAATTAAGAGTCTTACATACACTAAAAGAGAGACACAAGGACAACATACATTACATTTGAGGCACAAATTAAGAGTCTTACATACACTTCAAGAGAGGCACAAGGACAACATGCATTACATGAGAGGCACAAATTAAGAGTCTTACATACACTAAAAGAGAGCCACAAGGACAACAGACATTACATTTGAGGCACAAATTAAGAGTCTTACATACACTAAAAGAGAGCCACAAGGACAACAGACATTACATTTGAGGCACAAATTAAGAGTCTTACATACACTAAAAGAGAGCCACAAGGACAACAGACATTACATGAGAGGCACAAATTAAGAGTCTTACATACACTAAAAGAGAGCCACAAGGACAACAGACATTACATGAGAGGCACAAATTAAGAGTCTTACATACACTAAAAGAGAGACACAAGGACAACAGACATTACATGAGAGGCACAAATTAAGAGTCTTACATACACTAAAAGACAGCCACAAGGACAACAGACATTACATGAGAGGCACAAATTAAGAGTCTTACGTACACCTAAAGAGAGACACAAGGAAAACAGACATTACACAGATTAAGAGTCTTACATACACTAAAAGAGAGGCACAGGGAAAACCGACATTACAAGAGAGGCACAAATTAAGAGTCTTACATACACTAAAAGAGAGCCACAAGGACAACAGACATTACATTTGAGGCACAAATTAAGAGTCTTACATACACTAAAAGAGAGCCACAAGGACAACAGACATTACATGAGAGGCACAAATTAAGAGTCTTACATACACTAAAAGAGAGCCACAAGGACAACAGACATTACATGAGAGGCACAAATTAAGAGTCTTACATACACTAAAAGAGAGGCACAAGGACAACATACATTACATCAGAGGCACAGATTAAGAGTCTTACATACACTAAAAGAGAGCCACAAGGACAACATACATTACATTTGAGGCACAAATTAAGAGTCTTACATACACTAAAAGAGAGGCACAAGGACAACAGACATTACATGAGAGGCACAAATTAAGAGTCTTACATACACTAAAAGAGAGCCACAAGGACAACATACATTACATTTGAGGCACAAATTAAGAGTCTTACATACACTAAAAGAGAGGCACAAGGACAACATACATTACATGAGAGGCACAAATTAAGAGTCTTACATACACTAAAAGAGAGCCACAAGGACAACATACATTACATGAGAGGCACAAATTAAGAGTCTTACATACACTAAAAGAGAGGCACAAGGACAACATACATTACATGAGAGGCACAAATTAAGAGTCTTACATACACTAAAAGAGAGCCACAAGGACAACAGACATTACATGAGAGGCACAGATTAAGAGTCTTACATACACTAAAAGAGAGCCACAAGGACAACATACATTACATGAGAGGCACAGATTAAGAGTCTTACATACACTAAAAGAGAGACACAAGGACAACAGACATTACATGAGAGGCACGAATTAAGAGTCTTACATACACTAAAAGAGAGCCACAAGGACAACAGACATTACATGAGAGGCACGAATTAAGAGTCTTACATACACTAAAAGAGAGCCACAAGGACAACAGACATTACATGAGAGGCACGAATTAAGAGTCTTACATACACTAAAAGAGAGCCACAAGGACAACAGACATTACATGAGAGGCACAGATTAAGAGTCTTACATACACTAAAAGAGAGCCACAAGGACAACATACATTACATTTGAGGCACAAATTAAGAGTCTTACATACACTAAAAGAGAGGCACAAGGACAACATACATTACATGAGAGGCACAAATTAAGAGTCTTACATAAACTAAAAGAGAGGCACAAGGACAACATACATTACATCAGAGGCACAAATTAAGAGTCTTACATACACTAAAAGAGAGCCACAAGGACAACAGACATTACATGAGAGGCACAAATTAAGAGTCTTACATACACTAAAAGAGAGGCACAAGGACAACAGACATTACATGAGAGGCACAAATTAAGAGTCTTACATACACTAAAAGAGAGCCACAAGGACAACAGACATTACATGAGAGGCACAAATTAAGAGTCTTACATAAACTAAAAGAGAGGCACAAGGACAACAGACATTACATCAGAGGCACAAATTAAGAGTCTTACATACACTAAAAGAGAGCCACAAGGACAACAGACATTACATCAGAGGCACAGATTAAGAGTCTTACATACACTAAAAGAGAGGCACAAGGACAACATACATTACATGAGAGGCACAAATTAAGAGTCTTACATACACTAAAAGAGAGCCACAAGGACAACAGACATTACATCAGAGGCACAGATTAAGAGTCTTACATACACTAAAAGAGAGCCACAAGGACAACAGACATTACATCAGAGGCACAGATTAAGAGTCTTACATACACTAAAAGAGAGCCACAAGGACAACAGACATTACATCATAGGCACAGATTAAGAGTCTTACATACACTAAAAGAGAGGCACAAGGACAACATACATTACATCAGAGGCACAGATTAAGAGTCTTACATACACTAAAAGAGAGCCACAAGGACAACAGACATTACATCAGAGGCACAGATTAAGAGTCTTACATACACTAAAAGAGAGGCACAAGGACAACATACATTACATGAGAGGCACAAATTAAGAGTCTTACATACACTAAAAGAGAGCCACAAGGACAACAGACATTACATCAGAGGCACAGATTAAGAGTCTTACATAAACTAAAAGAGAGGCACAAGGACAACATACATTACATGAGAGGCACAAATTAAGAGTCTTACATACACTAAAAGAGAGCCACAAGGACAACAGACATTACATGAGAGGCACAGATTAAGAGTCTTACATACACTAAAAGAGAGGCACAAGGACAACATACATTACATCAGAGGCACAGATTAAGAATCTTACATACACTAAAAGAGAGCCACAAGGACAACATACATTACATGAGAGGCACAGATTAAGAGTCTTACATACACTTAAAGAGAGCCACAAGGACAACATACATTACATTTGAGGCACAGATTAAGAGTCTTACATACACTAAAAGAGAGCCACAAGGACAACAGACATTACATCAGAGGCACAGATTAAGAGTCTTACATACACTAAAAGAGAGGCACAAGGACAACATACATTACATGAGAGGCACAAATTAAGAGTCTTACATACACTAAAAGAGAGCCACAAGGACAACAGACATTACATGAGAGGCACAAATTAAGAGTCTTACATACACTAAAAGAGAGCCACAAGGACAACAGACATTACATTTGAGGCACAAATTAAGAGTCTTACATACACTTCAAGAGAGGCACAAGGACAACATACATTACATGAGAGGCACAGATTAAGAGTCTTACATACACTAAAAGAGAGCCACAAGGACAACAGACATTACATGAGAGGCACAAATTAAGAGTCTTACATTCACTTCAAGAGAGGCACAAGGACAACATACATTACATGAGAGGCACAGATTAAGAGTCTTACATACACTAAAAGAGAGCCACAAGGACAACAGACATTACATCAGAGGCACAGATTAAGAGTCTTACATACACTAAAAGAGAGGCACAAGGACAACATACATTACATGAGAGGCACAAATTAAGAGTCTTACATACACTTCAAGAGAGGCACAAGGACAACATACATTACATGAGAGGCACAGATTAAGAGTCTTACATACACTTCAAGAGAGGCACAAGGAAAACATACATTACATGAGAGGCACAGATTAAGAGTCTTACATACACTAAAAGAGAGCCACAAGGACAACAGACATTACATCAGAGGCACAGATTAAGAGTCTTACATACACTAAAAGAGAGCCACAAGGACAACAGACATTACATTTGAGGCACAAATTAAGAGTCTTACATACACTTCAAGAGAGGCACAAGGACAACATACATTACATGAGAGGCACAGATTAAGAGTCTTACATAAACTAAAAGAGAGCCACAAGGACAACAGACATTACATGAGAGGCACAAATTAAGAGTCTTACATAAACTAAAAGAGAGCCACAAGGACAACATACATTACATGAGAGGCACAGATTAAGAGTCTTACATACACTAAAAGAGAGCCACAAGGACAACAGACATTACATGAGAGGCACAGATTAAGAGTCTTACATACACTAAAAGAGAGCCACAAGGACAACAGACATTACATTTGAGGCACAAATTAAGAGTCTTACATACACTTCAAGAGAGGCACAAGGACAACATACATTACATGAGAGGCACAGATTAAGAGTCTTACATAAACTAAAAGAGAGCCACAAGGACAACAGACATTACATGAGAGGCACAAATTAAGAGTCTTACATAAACTAAAAGAGAGCCACAAGGACAACAGACATTACATGAGAGGCACAGATTAAGAGTCTTACATACACTAAAAGAGAGCCACAAGGACAACAGACATTACATGAGAGGCACAAATTAAGAGTCTTACATACACTAAAAGAGAGCCACAAGGACAACATACATTACATTTGAGGCACAAATTAAGAGTCGTACATACACTAAAAGAGAGCCACAAGGACAACAGACATTACATGATAGGCACAGATTAAGAGTCTTACGTACACTAAAAGACAGCCACAAGGACAACAGACATTACATGAGAGGCACAAATTAAGAGTCTTACATACACTAAAAGAGAGCCACAAGGACAACAGACATTACATGAGAGGCACAGATTAAGAGTTACATACACTAAAAGAGAGCCACAAGGACAACAGACATTACATGAGAGGCACAAATTAAGAGTCTTACATACACTAAAAGAGAGCCACAAGGACAACAGACATTACATGAGAGGCACGAATTAAGAGTCTTACATAAACTAAAAGAGAGCCACAAGGAAAACATACATTACATGAGAGGCACAGATTAAGAGTCTTACATACACTAAAAGAGAGCCACAAGGACAACAGACATTACATCAGAGGCACAGATTAAGAGTCTTACATACACTTAAAGAGAGCCACAAGGACAACAGACATTACATGAGAGGCACAATTAAGAGTCTTACATACATAAAGAGAGCCACAAGGACAACAGACATTACAGAGAGGCACGATTAAGAGTTTACATAAACTAAAAGAGAGCACAAGGAAACATACATACATGAGAGCACAGATTAAGAGTCTTACATACACTAAAGAGGCCACAAGGAAACCAGACATTACATGAGAGGCACGAATTAAGAGTCTTACATAAACTAAATGAGAGCCACAAGGAAAACATACATTACATGAGAGGCACAGATTAAGAGTCTTACATACACTAAAAGAGAGCCACAAGGACAACAGACATTACATGAGAGGCACAGATTAAGAGTCTTACATACACTAAAAGAGAGCCACAAGGACAACAGACATTACATGAGAGGCACAGATTAAGAGTCTTACATACACTAAAAGAGAGCCACAAGGACAACATACATTACATGAGAGGCACAGATTAAGAGTCTTACATACACTAAAAGAGAGCCACAAGGACAACATACATTACATGAGAGGCACAAATTAAGAGTCTTACATACACTAAAAGAGAGCCACAAGGAAAACAGACATTACATGAGAGGCACAAA